>NC_138383.1:50929577-50971704 GCF_054177405.1 Leptonychotes weddellii
GCTGCACTCCGCCACGCCGGCCACGCAGGGAAGCTGCGTGCTGCGCTGGGAGGGATCCCGCAGGCGGTCTTAGGCTCCCCCGACTTCCTGGGCGGTGGCTGCAGTCTGGGCTCACCCAGCACAGTGGGGCGAAAGTAGCTTGCAGTTAGCTCCGGTTAACGAATCCCGGTCCTTTGTGGTGACATTGCGGTAAGGGTGGGGGGAGATCTGGTCTTGCCAGGCTCCCTGCCCCTCCGGGCGGCCTGTTGGGTACAAAGGCCGTGGGCACCTGGGGTCCTCCCTCCGGGGTGGGAGGGGCTCGGCAAAACTGGGAGCGGGGCCAGCCCCTGATCCTGTCCTCGCCCCGCACAGTCCCCTGCAGAGAGCTGTGACCTCCTGGGAGACATCCAGACCTGCATCAAGAAGAGCCTGGGGGAGAAGACCCGCCGGACCCGCTCCAAGGCTGCCAGTGGGTCACTGCCCCCGGGGCAGGCGGGCAGGGTACACCCCGGGCCCAGCATGGACCCCGGGCTCAGCCTCTCCCGCCTACAGCCCCCCAGGAGCCGCCGTGGGTGGAGGTGCTGGTGGAGATCCTGCTGGCTCTTCTGGCCCAGCCCAGCCACCTGATGCGCCAGGTGGCCCGGAGTGTGTTCAGCCACATCTGCGCCCACCTGACCCCACGTGCTCTGCAGCTGATCTTGGACGTAAGTTGGGGCGTGTGAGGAAACAGGAGAGGGCTTGCCCAACAGCAGGGTCCCTCCTTGGCAGCGTGAGCCACAGAGCACGTGGGAGCCTCGCTGGGCACTGCTGTGCACGCCTGTCCCTCAGGGTGTGCTGAGGGCGCTTGGGTGTGCCCTTCTCTCCCGGGCTCCATTTTCCTCCCCAAGATGGGGGCCTTTTGGCCAAAACCGGACAGGGCCCGGTCAGGGGAGGGTAGAGGGTCTGTGGCAACAGATGGGTCAGCCGTTGGGGAATCTGTTCAGGTGCTGAACCCCGACAAGAGTCCAGACGAAGACAGCGTGGTGATCACAGACGACTCCGAGAAGCAGCTGGAGAGTGGGGAGGTGCGTGCCGGGAGGGTGGGATGGGCGGACACAGGGCAGGCGACGGAAGGCATCACGCAAGGGACCCTGCAGGACAAGAGCTCGGACAGTGAGGACGAGAGACACTCAGCCGGTGAGGAGGACAGCGACGAGGAAGACAGCGATGAGGAGGACCGGGACGGGGATGTGGACCAGGGCTTCCGGGAGCAGCTCATGGCCGTGCTGCAGGCGGGGAAGGCGCTGGTGAGTGGCGGGGGGCGGGGGGGGCGGGAGACCCTGCGCCTGCAGCCTGCGGCCGGCCGCTCAGCGGGTGTGTGTCCCTCAGGGCGCGGTGGACGGGGAGGACGACGACGATGAGGAGCTGGGGGATGAGGCCATGATGGCCCTGGATCAGAGCCTCGCTAGCCTCTTCGCCGAGCAGAAGCTACGCATCCAGGCCCGGAAGGACGAGAAGAACAAGCTGCGGAAGGAGAAGGTGCTCCGGCGAGACTTCCAGATCCGGGTGAGCGCGAGAGCCGCCAGCAGGGCGTCCCCCCGCCCCCCGCCCCCGCCTCGCACCCGCTGACCCGCCCGTGCCGGCCCCAGGTCCTGGACCTGGTCGAGGTGCTGGTGACCAAGCAGCCAGAGAACCCGCTGGTCCTGGAGCTCCTAGAGCCCCTGCTGGACGTCATTCGGCGCAGCATGCGCACCAGCAGCTCCAAGCAAGAGCAGGACCTCCTGCACAAGACAGCGCGCATCTTCACGTGAGTGTCGCGGCCAGCATAGGCCGCTGCCCAGGCTCCGTGCCAGACGCGTGGTCCTGGGGACCGGGGCCGTGGCAGGGGCTGGGTGGGAGACGGGAGCGCAGAGCGTGGGGGCGCCCGACCCAGTCTCGAGGTACCAGGAGCCGTCACGTTCCCCAGGCCTGGAGGCCGCGGGCGAGGGCGGAAGGCTGTCGCTCCATGGGGACGGGTCAGGCACGGGCGGAGCAGAGCCTCAGGGACCAGACGCCCCGGTGCTCTCAGCGAGGGCTTTGGCAGGGACAGCTCTGCCTTTAGGAACAGGCAGTGGGTGGGCTGTTGGGGAGGGGGCCCCGCAGGAAAGAGGATGTGGGGGTGCGGACCTGCCTTCCCGAGCGCGGATGTGGCCCGGGGCCTTGAGGGGCCGAGCGAATGTCACGGAGGAGCTGGTGGAGCGGGACAGACCGCGCACCCCCCGGCGCCCCCCCGACCTGTCTCCTGGCCGGCCCCGGGTCGCGCTTGCTCGGCTAGCTGTCCCCGCCGCCTGCCGGGGTTGAGGTTGTTGCGTGATCTAGTTCTCGTGCCCTGAGCACCGCAGACCCGAGTCTTAGGGCCCGATGCCCCGAGCCAGGGGAGGGTGTCAGGTTTGCCCGTGGGTGGGCTTAGCCCCGGAGCCGGTTTCTCCTCCGGCTCATCCTGGGCGCCTGCCCCTGCCGCCGCCGCCGTGACCGGTCCTTGTCTCCCTGCCTGTGGACTGGGGACGCGCATGTCCCCCCCGCCCCCCCGGCGCTGGCTCCGCTCGGCGGGGAGGGCCACGAGGGGGACACGTGGTGACCGCTCCGCCCACGGCCCCACAGACACCTGTGTCGCTCCCGGCATTGTTGCCACGACGTGGGCCGCGGCGTGGGCTCTCTGTATGCGCAGGTGGGGCAGCTGGTACAGCAGGCCGGCCGCCAGGCCGACGCCTCCGTCTCCCTGTACCACTTCAACGCAGCCCTCTATCTGCTCCGCGTTTTGAAGGGCGGCGTTGCCGCTGCCTCGGCCTGCCAGCCCCAGAAGAAGGAGAAAGCCGGCCCCAGGCCCAAGGGCCCAGAGGTGAGCCGACCCTGGCCCAGGAGGCCTCGGCCGCCGGGACCACCTGCCCGGCCCACGGAGGGGGAGTGGAGGCCATGGCTCCCGGGACCTGGCTCTCCGCCCCCTGCGGACGGCCCTGCCCCGCACTCGGCCCGGCATCACGCGGGCGTGCTCTTCCCTGGCGCAGGCTTCCGGCTGCTTGGATCTGAGCCTCGTGACCCCGATCTACTCCTCAGCGCTGACCTCCTTCCTGACCAGGCGCAACAGCCCGCTCACCATCCCGATGTTCCTCAGCCTCTTCTCCCGGCACCCGGTGCGTGTGGGGGCCGGTCCTCCCCGGGGCCCCGTTCGGCCCGGGGCCCGGCTCACGGCCCCGTCGTTCCCTCCGTAGGTGCTCTGTAAGAGCCTGCTCCCCGTCGTGATCCAGCACGTAACGGGCCAGGCGCGGCCCCGCCATCAGGTAGGGACTTCCCGGATCCCAGCCCCGGGCCTGTGGGAATTACCCGCATGACTCGCCTTAGGCCGGGTGTTTGGGAGGCCCGGGCGGTGCCCTGCGAGGGCGGACCCCCCCCGCCCTCTGACCTGGCCGGCTGCTGCCCTGCCGTTGGCAGAGTCCCTGTCGGGAGGGGAAGCTTTGCACCCCCAACCACCTGCCCCCCGGGGTGGCCTGAGCCCCGAGCGCCTGAACATGCGCGCTTGGACCTGGCCGTCCCCTGGGGCTGGGCTGACGGGCAGGCCTGGGGGGGTGGGATGGGGGCTCGTGAGGCTGCAGGAGGGTGGCGCTGAGCCGGTGAGTGGGCCGGGCACTGTCCCCACTGCCCCTGCCTGAGCAGAGGGCCCAGGCGGCGGCTGCGCCCAGAGCTGCCGGGACAGGCGGTGGGACCCGGAGCAGGAGCTTGGGGCCCGTGGGGGCTGCCTGTGGCTCCCCGAGCTCCGGGTCTGTGCACTGAGGCCCCCACGGCCCCCCAGGCCCAAGCCTGCGTGCTGCTCCAGAAGGCCTTGCCCACGCGGGAGCTGCGGCTGTGCTTCGAGGACCCTGAGTGGGAGGAGCTGGTCAGCCAGGTCCTGGCGCAGGTCACGGAGGTAAGGGCTGTGGGGTCCCTGCCCACGTTCCCATCCCGAGTGGGTCTCTGGCACCCTGGGCCTCGGCTGGGTCTGGGCTGCGCCCAGGGGTGTTCCCTCTCTCGAGGCTTTGGTGTTGAGCGGGCGTCTCCCCCTAGAACCTGCGGACACTGGGTGAGGCACGGACCAAGTCGGAGCAGCAGAAAGAGCTGTCCTCCTTGGGGCTGCTCAACACCCTCTTCAGGACCATCCATCAGGAGGTGGGAGACCGTCCCTGCACGGGCCAGGAGGCGGGTGGGCGAGCGGGGAGCGTGGGAAGGGTTGAGGGTGAGCCCGCCCCACAGGAGGGCCCTGGGGAGGGCCCGGCAGGCAGGTGTCTAGGCCCGGGGGGTGCTGGGCACGTGGAGGGAGGCGCTCGTGGGCCATGAGGCAGCTGGGGCGGCGGTTACCCCGTCCAGCCCAGGAGGGAAGGCCTGCAGGTCCTCAGGACGCTGGTCGGAGCCCACATGCAGGGCACCACGGGGAGGGGACGTCTGGGCCAAGGCCACGTGGGCCACGGGCACGCCCAGGGAGCAGCCCAGAGAGAGGCCGAGAAGAGCCAGGAGGGGGGTTCTGGAGGCCAGTGGGTTTCGGAATTAACCCATTCAGTGCACGGCAGGCAGGCGCAGCGGGAAGGCGAGCTTGGAGCGGAGGGAGGCCTGAGTGGGGAGCAAGAAGTCGGGCCTGTGCCTGTGGGCGGCGGGAGCAACCGCGGCTCAGGGGGCTCTTCCCTCCGAGGTGAGGCAGGAGAGGCGGCGAGGGTGGGAAGACGGGGGACCCAGAGCCAGGAGTGTCCCCCGCCTCTGATCACTGCTGCAGCCACCGTGTCCCCTGTCCCGCAGAAGCTGACCGTGGACCTGACTGCCGTGCTGGGCGTGCTGCAGAGTCAGCAGCAGAAGCTGCCGCCGGGGGAGCGCGCGGGCGGTTCCAGCCGCCTCTGCGACCTCTACTGGCAGGCCATGAAGGCCCTCGGGGTCCAGTAGGTCCTGGGAGGGGCTGGGGACGCCCTCGTGCTGCGCGCGCTCTGACGTGGGTGCCTCGGGGTCCCGTGGAGCGCAGGGGGGTCACTCCCCTCCCCGCCGCACGCTTCCTTACTCGGCACACGGTCTCCTAGGCGCCCCAAGGCGGAGAAGAAGGACACCAAGCAAGTCCCCAGCGTCACACAGAGCCCCGTTAGCACGAAGAGGAAGAAAAAGGGGTTTTTGCCAGAGACCAAGAAGCGCAAGAAGCACAAGTCAGAGGGTGCGGCGCCCGAGGAGGAGGCCAAGCCCGCAGCCTCCGGGGGGGACCAGCCCCCCAGCACAGGCAAGAAGAGGAGAAACAAGAGGAAGGCCCGGAGTCCGGCCCAGGCCCAGGCGACACCTGCCACCAAGAGGCCGGTCCCAGACACCACCAGCACCGGCCCTGCCACTCCGGCCACAACCCCAAAGCTGCAGAAGAAAAAGCGGAGGCTGTCCCAGGGGCACGGAGCCACGCCTGGGTCCCCCGCGGCACCTGCCGGCAAAAAGCCGTCTCAGAAGGATCTGCCGGAGAAGGGCGTGTCTGGCAAGTCGCCCCAGTCCGCGCTGCCGCGGAAGAAGGCCAGGCTGTCTTTGGTCAGCAGGAGCCCCAGCCTCCTCCAGAGCGGGGCCAAGAGAAAGAAAGCGTCGCTCAAGAAGGCCAGGAAGCCCTGAGCCCCCCGGTTTGCGCCGCACGAAGTGCCAGCGTCCGGCACCGGCGGGAGCGTGTCCACGGGGCCCCTCGTGTCCCCACCCCAGGCTGCCCTGCCCTGGGAGCCAGCGCGGCGTGGTTTAAATAGGTTTATTCCTTCATTTACAAGAGGAATGTATTTGGCTTCTCTCTTAAGACTCTGAGATTCACAATCAGCAGCTCTAAAAAATAAAGGAGCGGCTTGGCTTCCGGAAGGAAGAACAGGCAACACTTGGACTGGTTCTTGTACAACAAGAAAACGTCGCTGGGGGTCCCACCCGGTAGGTGCCCCAGAGCCCGCACACGCTGAAGCCGCACCAGCTGCTCGGCACGGGCCGGGCGGCTCGCGGGGGCTCCTGCGGCCACCTGGGTTCCAGCCGCCGTGCAGGGAGCGCGGGGAGCGGGCAGAGGAGCAGCGCAGACGGTGGGCGGCCCACGTGCGGGGCAGGCCTCGACCCCCCGGCCCTGGCCCGGGGCAGGAAGCCTCGTGGGGTGGCCACATCCTCGGCAGCCAGAGCCCTGGCAGCTGCCGTGCGGGTTCTGGGAATAATCCCCTGGGTCCTGCCCCTGGAAGGGCCCAGTCTGGGGGGGGGGGCAGGAGTCTGTGCCAGGGGTAGGGGAGGGGAGGCGGGCGGCCACGGGGCTCAGGCCTGGAGACATAGGTGGGGTGGAGATGCCAGCCCCCTGGCGGATGGCCCAACGGGGGGGGGGGGACCCTGTGGGCATAGAGCCAGCCGGGCAGCCAAGACCCGTGTCCTCTGAGGGGGACCGGCCACGCTCTGCCCAGTTGAGTCCGTCCCCGAGCCTGAGGTGCCGCCCTGAGGCTGGACCGCCTTCTCTCCGCAGTCCGGGAGCCCTGTGTCTTCAAAGCTGCCACGCGGGGAGGTCCAGCCGCCTGGCCCCGCAGGCTGGGGAGGGCAGAGGCCTGCCCGGGACCCCGTAAGGCGGGGACAGGCCAGGCTCTCCCCACACGCCTGGTGGGGGCTGTCTTCGTCCCGGGCCCCAGGGGGTCTGCAGCCCGGCCCTGGGGCTGGGAGTCTGTCCAGCCACACGGCTCCCCCACACACAGCCTTCCGTGGTCGTTGGGGACACGGTCTCTTGGAGCCACGGCCACTCCACAGCCACAGACCAGAGAGGGTGGGTGGCCAGCCTCGGGTCCCACAGAAAGCTTCGAGGCGGCCCAGCGGGGCCGGGGTGCCATGGCACGCCTCCCAAGTAGGGTGACCGTGAGGGCTCTTCGCTGTCCCAGAGGCACCTAGGAAGAGGGGCCAGGTCACGGGGGCTTTGGGAGGAGCCAGCCCGGACCCACACCCCCCATCGTCTTCCTGCTGTGTGAAGAAACAGGCCTGCCTTCTCTGCATCCAGGGGATGAGGGGGTGGTGACCTTGGATCCTGCGCTGCTGGGAAGTGCGGCCCCTGGAGGCCAGGCCCAGAGGAAGGTCAGCTTCAGGGCCTGGCGCGCTTCTTGGAGAGCTCGGGAGGACAGAGTCCCGGATGGGGTAGGGGTTCCTGCCAGTCCCAGCCCTGCCCCCTGCCCCCAGCCCTTCTGAGGAAGGAAGGGGGAGCCTGCCCGCCCCTGTGACCCAGCAAGCCAACGTGGGCCACTTCAAGAGGAAGAGGGCCAAGCCTAGGTTTGGTGGTAGGTGCCCCAGAAGCTGCTCCCGCTTCCAGAACATTCCCCAGGACCCCCACGATGTGCAGCCCTGACCCCTCCCCTCCCGCCAGGAGCCGCTGCGCCCGCCCGCCTACACTCACGGCCTCAGACTTTGATGGATGCGGGCGGCATCACCAGCTGGTTCACCCTGGGGGAGAGACGGGCGGGGGTCAAGGTGGCGGATCAGCGGCGGCCGGGCCCGGGCACTGCTCTGGCACATCGCATCTCGGGGGCCGGCTGGCCGGACGTGCCCGGCAGGGACCTCGTCAGCCCCAGGGGAAGGTGGGAGAGCCCAGGGGTGGGGAGAGGAGAGACAGGAGTGAAGAGGAGAGAAGAAAGAAGTCAGAAAACCAGAGGAGGGTGCCGGGCACCGCGCAGCTTCCGCCCTGGAAGCCCGTCCCCCGTGTGCGCGCGTCTGCAGGCGACTGCGGCGGCCCCTCCCGCAGGCTGGGCGGCCAGGGGACGCTGCGTGCCCCCGCCACCAGGTGTCCGACCCCGCCAGCAGGCCCGCCCCGGCCCACTCACTGCTGCTCAGCCTTGGCGCGGTCGCCGAGGAAGAAGAGGGCCGTGGCCAAGAAGAACATGCCGCCCAGGACCACCACGAAGGGGCAGAGCATGAGCGCGTAGCCCAGGCTCAGGAACTCCCAGAGCGGAGAGTCCTTGGTGCTCTGGCGGATCAGGTCCGAGATCTGTGGGGGTGGGAGCGTGTCAGGGGGCGCCTCCCGAAGCCGCCCCCACCCGGCCGCGCCTGTTACTCACAAAGCCGATGAGGTAGGGGCTCCCGGCGTCCCCCAGCAGGTGGGAGGTGAAGCTCTGCAGGGCGACGGCCGTGGCTCGTCTCGTGGGGATGACCACGTACTGTGCAAGAGGCAGCGGGTCAGAGCCCAGGGGCCACAACCAGCGGCCTCATCTCTGGGGTCACCGCACTCCTAGGGTCCCACACCCCGGACTTCCCGGGGCCTCCCCGCCCTGGCTGCTTGAGGTTCTGCCCTGGGCTTGTGGCGGGGACCCCATGCTGCAGGGGTCGCAGGAAACGGAGGCCCAGCACACAGAGGACACGTGGACTGTGGCAGCGCTGGGACCAGAGCCCGCAAGCTGAAGACCACGCCGGGCCCCGTCCACGAGGACGCGGCGGGGCCTAGGCTGGCCTGCCTGGATGGCCTCCACTCCGACCCCCGGGTGCCCCCAGCCCCCCGAGCCGGGAGCCTCCCAGGCCAGGCAGGCCCTCCGAAGCCTCGGAGCAGCGGGGTGGGTGGCCGGCCACAGGGCCCCTCATTCCAGGGCTGGGGGAAGGGCGGCTGGTCCGATGGGATGGCGTGGCCCATTTCCAGCAGTGATTAGTCATGGGGCTGTGACACTTAATAAAATGGGACATGATTTCCCTGGGACCCCAGAGGCAGGCACGGGGGTCTCGCCCGGCGCCACAGACTCACTCCCTCCTTCACTCTCACCCCCCACCACCGGCCTGGCTCCCCGTGAGGCACGGGGCTGAGTCAGACCCCCCCCCACGGACGGAAGCCTGGCCCCCAGTGAAGCAGACGTGCAGGGGAGCTCAGGTGAAGCCGGGCAGGCTTCCTGGAAGAGAGCCGGCAGGACCCCCAGCGCCAGGCCGACTCTGATCTCCTGGGCCGTCCCATATGTGGCCCCAAACCCCAAGGGACGCTTCCCCCGGCCGCCCTGCCAGTGAGGCCCGCCCTGGCGGCTCCCAGACACGCTCCCCACCGCAGGCCCCACGCTCCCTTCTCCCAGCCCCTCCTGGCCCTGACCGGGAGGGCCCCCAAGGACGGGAGCTGCAGGCACCCCGCCCCTCAGACTGCGTGCTGCAAGTTATCGGGGCCACACCCCCTGCCACTGCTCAGACGGCCCTTTGTCCCTGGCTGGCTGGTCTGGCACCCATTGTTGGCCCCGTGAACACGGCCTCTGTCCGCCCGGCCCGGCCGCGGGCGCTCGGGCAGGCGCGCCTGGGCCCCGGGAGCTCAGACCCGGGGGAGGAGCTAGCCAGCAGCACCCCCTCAGGCCAGCCTGGCGCTGCCAGCCTCCTGGCCACGCGGAGCCTGCGGACAGCCCTCTCCCCACCCAGTCCCATCCCCGTCCCTCTGCTTGCCCAGGCTTCTGCCTCCAGGCCCACCTCCCCAGCTTGTCCGGCCTGCTGTCCACCCTCCACAGGCCCTGCCAGCCTCCCGCCCCTTCACCACCCTCTCCAAGGCTGCCCCCGGGGCCCAGAAGCCTGGGTCGGCCGCCTCACCATGAGGATGTCCGCGGTGATGGCCCAGTTAGAAAAGAGCAGTGTCTCCCCAACAAAGATGCAGATCTGTCCGGGAGACACCAGAACAGCCATCGCAGCCCTCGCCTGGCTGTTGGCAGGGAGCCCCCCAAGCCTCCCACCCCGCCCCGGGGTCTGCAGCGCTGAGCACGCAGGCTCACAGGAATCCGCAGGATACGGGGGACTTCAAGGCATGCCGGTGGCCCGGAAGGACGCCCAGGGCCCTGGACAGGCCCTGGACGGGCCCTGGACAGAGCGCGGACGGGTGGGCAGCGCACAGGAGCCTCCCCCGGGGAGGGGCCCTGCGAGCCAGACTGCACGTCCTCTGCCAGAGGCCGGCCCCCACCCGTGCACCCCCCACTGCACTCACATAGGCACCCACGATGCTGCTCTTGGCAGCCACGAAAATGAGGCAGATGAAGATGGCAGAGCCCAGCATGCCCACAGCACACACCAGCGGGTCGGCCCGCTGGGTCCGCAGGCGGCAGCAGCGTGTGGCTCCTGCCCCCGTGGCCACACCCAGAAAGCCAGTGAAGCAGGTGATGGCCCCGAAGATGAGGCTGTGGGGACAGAGGCAGGGGGGCACGGCTCGGCGCGGGGTCAGGCTGGGCGGAGGGCGGCACTCCCACATGGCACCCCTCGCCGCCCCGGCCCCCAGCCCGGCCCCACCTGTCCTTGGCCCCACACGGCGGGTTGCTGCACGTCTCCGCCGCCTTCTGCACGACCTGAGCGCGGTGCAGGTACAACGGGATCCACATGCCCAGGGCCCCTGTGGCGAAGGACACGGCCGACGTGGCCAGGGAGGAGAAGACGTAGCTGCGGCTGAGGAGAGGCCAGGGCAGCGACACTGAGCGGGGCCCCCGGGGCCGCCCTGCCCGCCCCCTCGGGCTCGGGCTGCGGGAGTTAATACCCACCAGGGGCCCAAGCGCCACTCTCAGCACCCAGGGCCGCCCCCCGCCCCGGCCCCGTTCCCGCCAGACCCCTCCCGGCAGCACCCACTTGCGGATCAGGGCCTTCATGTCGCGGAGCCATGACGTGTGCACCTTGAGCTGCCCCCCGAGCTGGTCGGCGTGGCCTCTCTTGGTGGCCGGGACCAGGATGAGGATGAGCGTGCCTGTGATCATGCCCACGATGGGGGACACCTGGTGGGGCAGGAGCACAAGGTAGGACCCCAGGCCCCGTCGGGGCTGAGCCGCCAGGAGCTCCCGACGGGCCGTCCAGAGCAGGGGGCGGGATGGGAGGGGACTGAACGATGGATGGAGGAGGGGGGACAGACAGACGAAGGACAAACAGACTGCTGGATGAGTTAATAGGTGGAAAACCAGAAAGATGGCTGGAAAGACAGACACACAGAGGGACCGACTCTGGAACCATGAGGAGGAGGGGGCCTGCGGGGGGGGCCTGGCGGGCACGAAGCTTCCCGCCGATGATCAGGTAGGTCATGGCTTGGGAGGGGCCCATGTGGTGTCCCCTGAGTGCAGCCCAAGGTCGGGAACAGAGGCTCCGAGACACCAGCCCACCCCCACCCCCGCTGGAGAGCAGGGAGGCCTATCCCCCGCCCCCAAGAGGCCTGCGAGCCCATGGGCGGGGGAGTTCCTCTCCATGTGCCTCATCAAGAAATTCCACGGAGGCTGCTTCCTTCCTGCTTTTGAGGAAAAAACACTTTGTCTTAAGCTTCCGCTCCTCCGCGAGCCTGGGGATCTCTGTTTCCTCTGATTGCACTGTCCTGGGGCCTTGGCAGGCTCGCCTGAACCCTCCCTCAGGACAGGAAGGGGCTCCAGACCCCGGGGGTCCCCACGCAGAGGCCGCGTCTCGGCCTCCCCCTAGCACAGGCCCGGGCTGGAACAGGACGCACCATTGCAGACCTGGAACGTCCTGACAGCGGGAGGGCATCCCTCGTCCTGTCTGACCAGGCCCCTGAGGCCGCAGGACGACCGGGTCTGGCTCCCCAGCGCCCCCAGTACACTGATCTCGGGGGCAGAGGCCTGGAGGCTGAGGCTCTGAGTCTCTGGGGGACCCTGGGTGAGGGCTGGTCGGGGGTGTCCTTACCCGCAGGGCCCAGTGCCAGTCTCCGGCCGCCTGCTTGACGCTGGAGCCCGTGATGTAGCCCAGGCCACTGCCGAGGACACGGCGCAGGGAGTCAGGCCGCGCGCAGGGGCTGCTCACCAGGGTGGGAGGCAGGCCACCCCCCGCCACCCCCCGGCTGGCCACCGCGCGTTTGGGCCGCAGAGCGCCAACCTCAGGGAGAGGCGGTGGTGGGACATCTGCGGGGAGCCGGGGGAGCCTCACCTGCCCAGCGGGATGGCGAAGTAGAAGACCGAGAGCATGAGCGTGCGCGTGTTCTTGGTGAAGAGGTCGCCTATGATGGTGGGCGCGATGGTGGAGTAGCTGGCCTCGCCAATGCCCACCAGGCCCCGGGACAGGACCAACAGCCAGAAGTGCTGCGGGACGGGCAGACGATGCGGGGCTCACCCTCGGCCCCCACGCCGCTGCCCAGCCCCCGCGGCCCGGCAGGGACTGACCCCGGGCCTCGGCGGATCTGGCCGGGATTCCCACAGGTGGACAGCTGCAGGCGTGGCCCAGACAGACCCCTCGGTGTCCCCACTGCCTCCCCCCAAGGGCAAGACCTCCTCCCCGGGCTCTGGCCCCACCTCGGGAGCCGCACGTCCCACCCCCCGCCCCCGCCCCCAGGCAGGGCAGCTGGGCTGACCCTGGCTGCACGGAGGGCCCTGTGTGCGTGAGGAGCGGGCAGGGCAGCTGGTGGGCTCTGCGACCCCCACCCCCACACACACATCAAAGAGCGAAGCCCAGCTGAGCCGGGAAGGGTGAGGCTGTTCTAGCTGCCAAGGGTCCTCCCCCTGTGATGTGGACCTGGCCCCTCCGTCCCCACAGCTGCCCAGGGCCTGAGAACCCAGCCTGGTCATCTTTCCCCGGCCCCACCCTGACCACCCATCCGGGCAGCTTCGCCCACACGCTGCCCTCCTCCAGGTCTCCCGCTTCCCTCTCGTCTCCATCTAGGCCCGCCCCCTGCATGGCCGGACTGCCCATCCAGCCCTGCGCCTCGCACCGTCTCTGTGACCCCCACCTCCTCACCTCAGCCCCTCTCTCTGGGGCTCAGCTGCCCACTGCCTTTGCCTACTGTGCTGTTGGCTGGCTGTCTTATCTTGATTTCTATGAGCTTTTTAGGTATCGTGGGTATTGACCCTCTACGACATATGTGACGAGCGCCGTTCGTCACCTTCCCTTCCACTTTGTTCGTGGGGTCTGTCTGATCCGATGCTGTCCAGCCTGGTGATTTTCCCCTGATGGCCTCTGGATTGCACATCTTGCTCAGGAAGGCCTGCCCCCTCCCCAAATGATGACAATATTCCTTAATGCATCGTTTGCTAGGTCTTAGAAATTCCCTCATTCTCCTTGGTGTGAGAGCGCGTGGACAGTCCCACGCCTCCCCCAGGAGCCCGCTACATGGTGCGTCCCTTACGCCGTGGCCCCATAACGAGCAGCACTGTGTCCCCCGCATGCTTTCAAAACATGCACCCCAAAGGGACCATTCTGTGCCCTCTGCCCCACACCTTGCTTTGCCCTCATTCACGTGTTCCCGAAGCCCATTTATGCTGCTCGATGTAGATGCAGTTCATGCCCCGGCTGCCGAGAGTCTCACAGCGGAACGCACCTGTTTCTTCTGCGCATGCCCCCTCTTCTGCCACGAGACCATCACGAACGCCATGGCACGCGTGCGCCCTGTCCGCGGGCTGGGGCTCCTCTCTGGGGAGCGCACCTCGCGGGGGGCGGCTGGGGCGCACGCACCGAGGCTTCTGCGGAATCCTGGCACTTCGCGCTCCAAAGAGGCCCCGCGGCCAAGTCACCACCTTTGATAACACTTGAATCGGCAGCCCTCCTAACTGTGGCCCATCCGATGGGTGCGAAATGGCACCTGCCGTTGCTTCGGTTTGACTTTCCCCAGCGGCTGGAGTCGAGCACCATCTCCTCCTGCACTTGCTGGGTTCACCACCCTTTGCCCACTTTCCTGCCGGGTTATTTGGCTTTTTCCTTGCGGATTTATAGTTCTAGATTCTTATACTTTGCTTTTTACTTCACTTTCACGTGTCTGGAACTGGGTTTGGACTACGGTTTATCTTTCATCCAGACGGACAGGCAAAGCTGCTGGAGCCGCCTGGGGCGCACCTGTCGCCCAACACCGGGCCCCGCGGAAGGGCTTCACGGTCAGCCCACTGTCGGGTTAGAACGGCGCTCCGTGAGGACCCACAGGGCGAGCCCCTTCCACGGGCATTTCCCCCATGTTCTTGGCTGTTGCTGGGCATTTCCTCTGCCAAATCAGCTTCAGAATCACACTGCCGAGGCCCAAGGAGAACGCGCGCGGAGCTGGGACTGTGAGTGCAGGGAGTCCACAGACTAACGGGAGGGGGCGGGGCGGGGGATCGTCTTTCTGCCTCCACCGGCCCGCCCGCATCCCCGGAGCCGCTGGCATCGCGGTCCTGGGCTTGCAGCTCCGTTCTGGAAGTGGCACCCAGGGTCAGAGGGCCAGGGGCCTGGCCAGTGGGAGGGCGAGGCCCAGAGGGCCCCAGAGGCGTCTGGTCCGGGCCCCATTTTTGACTGTGGCCTGAAGCCCACCCGGGCCTGATCCTCCTCCGTGAGGTTGTACCCAAATCTGCTGGTTCCTCTGCCCCTGCCTCCAGCCTCTCCCTGCTCCGTGTCACTCTGACTCACCCCTGCCCTCAGGAGGAAGACCAGACCCTCCAACCTGGCATTCGAGGCTCTCTGTGACCTGGTCCCCGCTTTCCTTTTGGGCCAAAACACTCTCCCCATTTGGGGACCCATTACTGCTTCCGTGGGTTTGCTCCCTCTGCCTATCCCACCCACCAAAAGGCCTCACCTCCCTGTCCTGCCTTCCCAGCGCAAATGTCACCTCCTCCAGGAAGCCTTCCCTGCCTCCATAGATTTGAAGAGACTACTGTCTCTTCAGCGAGGACTCTCAGCACTTTGTACATCGTGAAGGCTGTGAGCATGGGGACTCCCATCCCGTCTTCCCACGCCCAGCCTGTGTGCCCCCAAGGACAGGCACAGGGTCTTCTCCTTTATGCCCAAGGCTGAAAGTGCTTGAAGACAGATCCTGGTCTTCTTCCTCCTCTGTCTCCCTCCACAGCAACCACCACGAGATCATCCTTCCTCAGCTTGAACACTCCTAGTGATGGGAACTCACTACCTCTCAAAGCAACAGGTCTCCCTTGTGGAAGAAAGAACAGAAACTATGATTTGTTCAATCTGCCATGTTCCAGGGTCTGGGCACAAGGAAACTTCAGGCTGAGAAGAATTCTTTCCGTTTCACAGATGCAGAAGCTGAGGCTCTCCAGATCACAAGACTGAGCGGACAACAGAGTCGGGACATTCAGACCCAGAACTGTGGGAGCCGAGGGAGAAACATCTTCCTTAAGTCGAGGTGATGCTTGCCGCCCTCGGACTCTGACCTGAGCAGTTCGCTGGTTATTGCACAAAGAGCAAACTGTGTACGGGGTGCCTGGCTGGCTCAGTCAATAGAACACACATCTCCTGACCTCGGGGTCATGCGTTCAAGCTCCACGTTAGGCACAGAGTTTACTTAAAAAAAAAAAAAAAAAAAAAAACCACCAGAAAAGAGCAAACTGTGCAAGGCGCAGAGAGCCATAGTGACTCACCTGGGGTCACACAGCAAGATGATGGCAGAGCTAGGACTAGAACCAGAGGGCCCTGACTCCTAGACTGGACTGGTTCTGCTGTTCCTCCCCAAATCAGAGGCAGCTCAGAAAGAGGAGGCCACACAGGGCTGCAAGTCCCCCCAGCTCTGGTCAGCACAGGGGAAGGCCCTCCCTGTCTGCAGGGCCAGCTTATAAAAGTACCCGAGACACCTCATCCCACTGCACTTGGAAGACGCCGTCTGGGGCTCGAGCAAAGAGGATGGAACCCCAGGGTGGACGAAGACAGGTCAGTGAGAGTAGCCGGCACTGGAGGGAACAGGATGTGCGGAGGGATGTGCGGGGAGGAAGCCTGACAGGCCTCACCTGCTGGGGGATGAAGGAGCTGGAGAAGGTGACTGCAGACCAGAAGAAGATGCCGCAGCTGAGGATCACTTTCCTGTTGAAGCGGTCACCCAGGTAGCCGAAGATGGGGGCAGCCACCATGAAGCTGCAGATGAACACTGTGCAGGAAGGGGAGAGTGTGATGGGCGGCAGGGTCCCTGTGGCTGTGCCTAGTGGCCCACACCGCCCCGCCTGAGCCCAGGGGCCGGGGGACAACCTCGGCTGGGGCCAGGGGCCCGCACCGCCCTGCCTGAGCCCAGGGGCCAGGGGACAACCTCGGCTGCGCCCAGGGGCCCGCACCGCCCTGCCTGAGCCCAGGGGCCAGGGGACAACCTCGGCTGGGGCCAGGGGCGGAGGAGGCACCTGGGCCCAGGGGAGAGCGATCCTACAGCCCCACCCACTTTGCTGAAGGCCCAGCTTGTCCAGCGAGTGAGCCCTTGGGAGACCCGTGAAACAGTGAAAATCGATTTGTTGAGCATTTTACATGCCAGGAGCTCACCACCTGGCATCGTGTGTATGCTCCCAACCCCACCCCACCTTGCAGAAGTGGGGAGAGGAGACTTGCCCAAGGCCCCGCTGGCGGCAAAAGTCCTGTGGCGCTTTGCTCCCCTCTCTGACTCCGGAGCCCCTGTTCCTTGTACCTCTCACACTGCTCTCCTTATTACACTTGGGAAAGAGGATCAGAAAGGGGAAGGGACCTGCCCAAGGTCATACAGCAAAGCCCCAGGTCTCCCACCCACACTCCCAGCAGGCTGCAGGACGCCTCCCTGACCTCAGCAAACACGGTCTTTGTTCATTCACTCATTCGTCCGTTCAACAAAACAGACAGGAATTCCTGCCCCCTTGGGCAGAAAAAACGATGATAAAATGAAAACTGTGGTGTGTCAGACGGTGACAAGTGCTACGGAGGGTAACAGGGCGGAGACAGGAGACAGGACATGTGTGTGAGGAACAAAGCAGAGGCTACAACTTTAAACAGAAGGGTCAGAGGAGGTGACATTTCAGCAAAGACCTGGAGGAGGTAAGGAAACAAATCATGCAAATATTGGGGCAACAACAGCGCGTGCAAAGGCCCTGGGGCAGGAGTATATGCCTCGCATATCTGAAGGACAGCAAAGAGGCCAGAGTGGCCGGAGCAGAGGGACGGAGTGGGGAGGCCAGATGGGGCAGGGCCTCCTGGCCCACTGTGGTGACCGTGGCTTCCGCGGCTGAGCAGGGCGGCAACCTGACCTGGTTTTGCTCTTCTAGAACAAGAGAGCGGCGGCTTGTCAGAGGACTCTGGGATGCCAGTGATGGGCGGGGCCTTGGGGTCCCAGGTGGGGCAAAGAGGCCCAGCGAGGCAGGGTAGGCCCTAGGGGTCAGGGGGCAAGGCAGCTCCCCCATGGAAGGCGGTCTCACAGCTGACGGGCAGATGGCCAGACAATGGCCGAGGGTGGGCAGGCGAGGTGGCCAGTTGGCTGGGCTGCGACCGCCAGGCTGAGTGTGCACGCGGGCTTGGCTTCTCCCTCAGACCTGATTCTGGCAGGCGTGGGCGGGAAGAGGAGAAAGAGGGGGGCGGGAAGGAGGGACGGGGTGAACGAGGGGAGAGGCCCGGGCTGGAGGAGGGTGATAGTCTCCCGCTCGTCCTGGCGAGCAGGACGGTGCCCGTGTGGCTGCTGGGGGCAGAACCGGCATCGAGGGGCGTGCATCTGGGCACCAGAGGCCCTGCCTGGGCGCAGAGTCAGCTCTCTTCCCCAGCTGGGTGACCCTGCGCAGGTCACCACCTCTCTGTCCCTCCGTTCAGTGCTGTGCTGATGTTTAACAACTGGCTCTCCCAAAAAGCGGGGGTGGGGGCCCCGATGGGTGGGGTTTGCCAGCTGGCGTGAAGACGCCCCCCGCGCTGACCTCAGGCCACCAGAGTCAGGAGGAGGCATGTGGTCACAGCGCCGTGCACACGCATCCCTCCGCCGAACAGGTGCAAGGGCCGCGAGCAGCCTTTTACCCTTTGATCGCCAGACGCCGTGAGGTGCTGGGGGGACGAGTTTTCAGTATTTACTACCTTGGTTTTGAATGGAAGACGTTTATGAGTTCACAAAATCCAGTGTTCGGTAATGCTTGTGGGCAATAGCCAGCTCACACCGTTCCTGAAAATCTAACAATCGCCTCCTCGTCTGTAAAATGAAGATAGAAATAGCAACTCCGGGGTTGCTCGGAGTGCGGGATAAGATAGCACCTAAAGTGCTTGACGCCAGGCCCCGCCCAGAGCCTGCAGCCTCGGTCAACACTGGGCCCTTGTTTAGATTAGTCAACACAGAAATTACTTCCTCATATCTAGAAAAAGAATTTTCCTGCTGGGCCTGCCTGAGATCAGACCAGGAGGTGGGCCTTGTCAGGACTCACAGGGGAAGACTTGTTCCCTCTGTGCCTGTCTGTGCTGGGGGGGTGGGGGGAGTAGGCAGAAAAAAATCAGAGTAAGAGTGACCCCAGTCCATGGGTTGGCCAGTTTGGAAACCAGCAAGGAGGGCCAAGCAGAGTGGAGAGAGGCTTCATGGAGGTGGGCACTGAAGGATGCATAGGAGTTTACCAGGATGATCATACTTAAGATCAAGACTATACACTAAACTATAAATCACAAGTCTTATAAGCAATACCACGTGAAGGTTAGGCGGCAAGGAGCTTACTGTTACCAAGAACCTCAGCTGTCGTTACAGAACACTTACCGACCGCGGGTCCAAGCACACGCCCTGGACCTAAGCACCTCACTATTCTCTTCATCCCACAGGAGGGTACAGAGGCCGAAAGGAGTGATGTCACACAGCTCGTTGGGTGGCCGAGCCAGAGGTTAAACCCCATTTGTCTAACTCCAGGGTCCTCGCTCTAAATCACACTACAGACCGCGGCGAGGGGAAGGGGGACAGTAGGAAGGTGGGCCAGGCCAGAGCAGGGGAAGGCGCTGGAGGAGCCCGTGGACAACCACGGCATGTCCACTGTCCCCCTTCAAGGAGAGTGTGGATGGGCCCAAGGGGAGAGCCGCCCCAGGCCACCCCCACCCGCCGCCCACAGCAGAGCTGACCCCTGGCTCTCCGCCGGCCCATCTAGAGAACGGCCGCCCAGGACCCCAGGTGAGTCTCCTGTGGGAGCAGGCGCACCCTGTCCTCACTGCCTGGCCCCAGCCGAGCTCCACCACGTCATCCCATTTTAGAGCTGGGCCACTGACAGGGGGAGGAACTCGCCCAAAAGGACACAGCGACCATCCTGACCCTGGACCCTCGGGGACAAGGGTGTCAAGGGTCAGGAGGGACAGCGATCGATCAGTCTGTGCAACCCTCCCCTCTGCTCGGGGCAGACAAGAGAGGAGACCTGTCCGGGCCCTCAGGACGTCACAGGCCAGCATGGGGGCCTGAACAAGATCAGGGCAGGGAGAGAAGGAAACCCGTTCCCGGCAGAAGGAAGGGCAGAGGACCTGGTACCTGGTGGGGGTGCAGAGGCTTACGTGGTCAGCGGCCACCCGGCTGGAAATAAACACAGCCAGGCTAGAAGCTTCCCCTGCCCCCTACCCCCAGCCCTGCGGTCTTTGTCGGAGGAGAGCTTTCTGGGCAGCCGGGCGGCCCCACCCTGATCTCGGTAGGGGCGGCTTTCCCAGCAGTTCCCACACGAGCACATCCTGTGGTCCGGGCGTGGGGAAGCCCTCGGCAGCTCACGTGTGCTGAGCCCGCAGGACGGGGACAATGGGGCCGGCAGGCAGGGAGCCAGGGCAGAGGGGGCAGGGCCTCAGAGCCTCTCTGTGGGATGGGTGGTGCCCCCGCCCCACAGGGCTGGGGAGAGGTCGGTAAGGGGCTGCCCAGGCTCCTGAGCCCCAGGGGCAGCATGCTGGCTGAGGGCCTTCTCTGTGGACCTGCAGAGCGGCCCGCATCCAGCAGCCCAGGACCACCCCGCTGAGGACTCTGAGCCCCTCCGACCCCACCTGTGGGGCTGCCGAGCCCCTCCTGGGGCACACTTGGCCCTGTCAAACCCCGGAAGATGGTCCTGGAGATGGAGTGGCTGAGGTCTGAGCTGGGGGACCCCTGGGCTCCCCCACAGTGGCCTTGGAGCTCGGGTCCAGCCCCGACCTCAGCCTGAGCTGAACCAGGGCTATTTTTACAAAGTCCAAATCTGGCCAAGCTGTTATTTGGGGAGACTTGCCATCCTCCATCTCCTGTGGGCAGGGAGGGTTACTCAGGCAGGCTCTGCCCGCAGGACGTGGAGGATGGATGCCCAGGCAGCCGAACGACGGGGAGGACCCAGGGCAGCCCAGCCACCTCACCCACCGCTCAGGATGGAAGCCCTGGGCTGGCCCCTCAGGCCCCGGGGCGATGAGCTCTTAGGCCTCCGTGGGACAGGACGGTCCTGGGGGTACAGCCCCAGGGGTGGCCCAGCTACGGCCTTGCTGGACGAAGTGGGGAGGAAGCAAAGCCAGGAGATGGCCCCAGAGCAGAGCTGCCGTCTGGTTTCAGTCTGAGCTGGCTCTTCCTCTGTCCCCACTCTGCCCCCATCCCCAACCTGGAACATCCTCGTGACCACTCCAACCACAGCCCCGAGCTGCCTCCCCTCTCCCATCCACCCCCACGCTCCGCCCCAGAGAGAACATCCTGATGCATACATCCAACAGGGACCTGCCTGCCCCAAAGCCTTCTCTGGCTCCCCACTATCCCAAGACAAAAGCCAGATGCCTTTTGCAGCGCGGCCCTGCCCCCACACTCCACTCACCAGAGCCTTCACTCTCCCTCCCCTTCCCGGGACCTGCTGCTTTCCCCAGACCCATCTTCTGATTTACTAATTTTCTCTTCGACTGGGTCTAATGGTCACATTGTTAAATTTCAGTGCTTACACGTTTCAGTTCCAGAATCTTGAACTGAGGTCTCTGAAGCGTCTCCCCCGCTCTTGTTCACTAAGGTGCTCTTCCCGTCTTGTAAGTGCTACGCTTCCTGTGGAACTCTGGAAACTAAGCTCACATAGCACTGAAGCCCTAAAGGCAGATCAGGGACCGGTTTCCCCATTCTCCAGCGCCGGCTGGCCTCCTCCTTGTGGGCTCTGCTCATTTTCCGTTTGAGTTTGTCCTCAGTAGACACCACTATCTGTGTCCCATGCAGGCCCCGGATCACGACCCCGAGGAGCAGCCCTAGATCGGCCTCTGCGGGGTCCCTCGTGTGGAAGGGCCCGGAAACCCTCCAGCTCTCTGCAGAGAGCCCGAGCCAGACGGACATGTCCCCTCAGAGACAGAGAAACTGCCACTGGCCCTGGGGGCACAGCCCTGGGCTCTGGGGGGAAACCAAGTCACCCATGTGACGCTGGAAGCCAAGGCTACACAGGCCCATCCTCAGAGCAAAGAAACCCGGAGCCTGGACACTGGGCCCGAGTGGGCGACAGCTCTGTGGAGATTCATCGTGCTGCTCTCTCTCTTTCTGTGTATTTAAAATTTCTCATCGTAAAAATGTTTACACTAAAAATACCGTAACAAGCTCCTATGACAGATACTGGTCCCCAGGCTCTCTGCAACACTTGGCTTGAATACTGGCGCCCACTCCTGTTTTTCGGTTCAATTCTCTGCTTCTGGCACCTGGGAATTCCCCTGCTAGCTTGAGCTTTCAAGCTCAGCTATGTAATTTAAATGTTTTCTTGGCATATTTTCTCCAGCTCGGAGTGGGAGAAGGAGGGTGACTGGACGTCCTATACCCCGAACAAACTCTAACTCATCCTTCAAAGCCCCACTCCAATGTCCCCTCCTCGGGGAAGTCTTACCCACCTGCCGCCAGGCAGAGCACCCCCCTAGGCCCCCACGGTGCCCCGTGCCTGGTGGTGACGGGACACGTTTTCCATTCCACTGATAGAGGGAACGTACTGGAATGTGGGGATGGAGTCTGTGGCAGAGCCCAGCCCAGGGCCTGGCCAGCAGTGGGCTCAGCAGCAGCTACCCCTTTGGGTGTAGGCTCTGGAGGCTCCTGGTTTCCCAAGACAGCAAGAGCCGTAATCACAGAGGCTGAGCTCGGCTTCTGCAGGGACTCCGGGCCCAGCTCTGAGCTGGCCACGATCTGCTAGGGGATTGCCAAAGGCAGGCTCTTCCCAAACCAGCTCTCAAGATCTGGTCCCAGGAGAAACAGCAGGGGCAGGCCCAGGCCTGACCCTCAGCACCCCCACCCCACCCCGTCTCCGGGCACAGCAGCCCCTGGTGCCCACAGATGAGCAGAAAACCCGGCTCTCAGCCTCGTCCTTTGATCTGCGCAAACCGCAGCACCTGGCTGGCGCCCTCCACCCGGCTCCGACCTTATCAAGGGCTTGGGGAAGAGACAGGTGCCTGGGGCCCAGGCCAATTAGCTGATCTGCCTGGTTGCCCACTGAGTCACATCCTGGTCTGGCTGGCCTGGCTTCTGGGCTCCAGTGGCAGCCTGGCTGCACGGGGGGTGGGTTGCAGGGTGAAGGCCGTGGGGTAAGGGACTCTGAGATACCACGGCCCAGAGGCAGCCACCCTGAGGACAGAGACACCAGAAGCTCAGACACCTGGGACAGGCCTCTCCAAGCCAGTGGCTGCCTGTGTGCCGCACCCCCCACCCCCCCAGCCAAGAAGATAGCATACACAGAGTTCCCATCCCAGGCCCGCAAGTCATCACTCCTCCCTCAACCTCTGCCCCTTTGTCTGGGAAGGAAAGCTGCAAAGGAAGCTCCTGGGAGGAAGAACCAGAGAGGAGCATGCTGCTGGCTCTTTTGTCCACCTCCAGCCAGGTCACCAGGGGTCAGCCGAGGCCGCCGTGACATCTCTCTCTCAGCCAGGAAGGTGGCTGTGGACATAAGCCCTGGGAGCCTCACCACCTCCCACCCCTCCCCGGGAGCTGCGCCGGCCCTGACCCCACTGGTGGGGTTGATTGGAGGAAGCTGGGGCAGATCCTGGCTCCCCGTCAGGCGGCAAGGCCAGGAGGGGATGAGACTCGGCTGGGTCCCCAGGGACTCAGGGGCCACGGAGGGAGGGGGCTGGAAAGCTGGGCTCTCTCCTGCCACCCCCCCCCCCCCGCCATGCTACATCTGGCTGAAATGCTCTCTTCCAGGCTGAGTGGCAGTTACCTTGTGCTCAGAGCCCAGGAGGCTGGAGGCACCTGTCCTGGGGCAGGCTGCCTGGCTCTGGCCCAGCAAGGAGGCCCTGCAAGGGGGGAAGGGCCCGGGACAGGTCTGGGCTCCTGTCCTGGGTGGAGTGATGTGGGCAGAGGCAGGGACTGGTCACCCTGCGGGTGCTGGACCACATGGCCCTGCCCCTGTCCCAGCTCACTCAACTGTCTGTTGGGGCTGACCCTGAAACTCGCATACCCTCTCTTTGAGCCCCAAAGACCCCACCTGGGGACGGGCACAGGCTGCAGGGCCTGGCTGAGCCACGGTGCTCTAGAAGCTCACGGAGGCCGCAGAGGCCTGGCGCAGCCCTCCCTGGAATGCTGCCTAGACAGGTCAGGCAGGTCCCTGGACAGAGCCAGCTCCCTCCACCCTCCCTCCCCGGGGAGCCCAGGCCGGGGAAGGGGTTCACACACTGGAATGCAGACCATGGACTTCCTCCCACACGTCCGACCAGGCCTCACAACAAATGGACTCCAGGGCCAAAGAGAATCAGAGCCAAAGGAACCGGGCCCTCGGCCACACAGCAAGCTTGGGGCCACGGAGTGGGTTGGGCAGGGACCAAGAAGGCATGGGCCTGCCGCACGGGGCAGATAGGCAGGGATGACTGCTCACGGCCCGCCACACTGCCCCAGCCCAGAGGGCAGAGGACCCAGGCTCTCAGGCTCCTGCCTGGGGACTGACCAAGGGGATTTCCTGCTTTGACATCTAGGAGAGGGTCCCCAGCCTGGTGGCGATGGAAGCTTTGGCCGGGGTGGGGGGTACGGAGACAGGGTCAGCAAGGCCCCCTGACTCCGTCTAGCACAGCAACCTACGGAGCTCCCTCCACCAGCCTCAGGGTGGGACCTGGACCTGTGGGTCCTGATGAGGCCCCAGGACCCAAAAAGAAGGGTCACCTCTAGGGCCGTGGCCACACTCCTGTACACCTCCCACTGCCCCCTCAGCCTGCCGTCTAAAAAAGCACACGTTCTTTCCAGTCCTTCCTGGCGAGTCAGGAGGAGACCAGCAGGGAAGAACCCTGGCAGGGGTGGGGGGCCTCACCTGACTGCAGCAAGCCGGCGCCTCGGTCCTTGACCCCAAAGTGCTGCTGGATGTCCAGAAGGACGCCTGGGAGGGGAAGACAGAGGGTGCTTATGTGTGACGCCTGGCCTCCCCTATCCCCCCAGCCCGCCTAGGAGACCCCCAAGCCAAGCCCGGCCCTCGGTCCCCCTGGCAGGGCCCAACCTGGCCCCATCTACAGGACACCACTCTGCCCAGTTTGCCAGGCCACCGGGGACTTTGCAGCCTGAGCTGCCATGCTGCCCCCACGGGGCCTCCCGTGCTCACTCCCAGGATAGGGTCCCACCCTCTCACTCGGCCACTGCAGGGGCCTGAGGCACACAGGGGCAGGGCTCCTCTGGGGTCACCTGGCTCTGTGAGGTAGCCAAACCTCCCACCAGCCAGCGTGGAACTTTTGCCCACCTGTGGCCTCACTGCAGCTTGGGTCCTGCCCTCGGAGAGGCCACAAAGCCCCTGAGAACTGCCAAGAGGCCTTCCAGCTGGGGAGCGGGCAGAGAGGTCACAGGCAGGGCTCACACCTGCTCACCTGCACGTGCACACGCCCACCCAGCTGTCCTCGGGGTTATCACCAGGACCCCCAATTTTCTGATACCAGAGCAGAGGTGCAGAAGGAAGCAGACAGGGCTCCAGGCTTCTTCGGGGGAAGGGGACCCCTGAGGCCATGCCTGCCCTTCTCCCAAGTCCTGGCCATCTCTGCTCTCCCATTAGGACTGGGCATGTCGGGGGGTTGGGGGGGGAGCAGCAGAGCAGGAGGGCAACCAGAAGAACTAGAAGTCAGCAACAACCGTGCGCAGACAGAGCCATGGCCGCATGGGGGCCAGCAACCCCCTGGACGCCCCTCCCCTCTCCCAGAGCTCAACCAGGCTCCTGAGCAAGCTCCCAGCCCTGCAGGCCCCAGGGGCTCCCACCTCGGCTTATCTCTGAGGACAGCAGGGGGCTAGGTCCCCCTGGACCCCTGCACATGTGTACGGAGAAGGGAGAGGGGAAAAAGGAGGAGGGGACGGGGTGGGCTGCCCCGGACGCCCCCCATGCAGGGGACCGAGGAAGGGACCGGGCCTGTCTTCGGGGGATCCCCAGAGCTCATCATGATGATAGTGACGAGGATGAAGATGGTGCACATCTCTCAGCCGAAACTGCTTTCCTGGTTCGAGCCCCACGTGACCCCATGAGGCCGGGACTATTCCCCCCTGGACAGACAGGGAAACTGAGGCACGAGGGGTTAAGCCACACGCCCCAAGTCATAGAGCAGGAAAGTGGGCAGAGTGGCACCCCCAGGCCTGCGGGAGGCTCCCGTTGGCGGCTGTCCTCCTGAGAGCCTTTTCCTGGGATGAGGCCTGACAGCAGGGAGACACTGGCCTCCTCCTTGTGAATGCCGAGGATTTACCATAATTACCCATAATGAAGAGGCTGTGTGAGGCCCAGTTAATGACTTAATAACCGAGGCGGGCTGAGGCCATGCCCCGAAGGCGGAAGCCGGGGGCCTGTCCTGGGCCACCAAGTGGGCCCAACCTTGGGGAACCACCTGCACTCCCCTCCTAGCCCCAACCCGCTCGCTCCTACTTCTGAGCAGGGGCCTGCGTTCCCCACCTTCTCTCATGCCGTCAGCCTCAGATGAGGACCCCAGCCTTCACCGGGCCACAGGCTTCAGCCACCAGCCCCCCATGCCATGCTCCAGCCACCCAGACTATTCACAGCCCCCCGACTGCCCACCCGTCCCCGTCTACCCTGTGGGCTATTGTGGCCACTCCTTCAAGACTAGTTCAGGCGCCTCCTCTTCTGGGAAGTCTTCCCGGTTTCTCCCCTCCCATCGCCCTCAGTAAGTCAGGTGGCCCCACGCTCCCCTGTCCATTCTTTAGCACTCGTCACCCTAGGATTAGCGAGTTCGACAGGGAAGACGTGTAGGGACATGGGTATGTGCTCCTTGGGTCCACTGGGGCTACGACCTAAGAGCCACCGCTTGTGGTCGCTGCTAAGGTCCAAGGACCGTGGGAGGCTCTACAGATGCTCCTTCTATCCTGCTGCTGCCTAGGATTTTCGGCCCCACGTTACGTGTCCCATGTGTCACACAGCACGTAAGGGTCCGAGAGGAGACTGGAAACCAAATATGTTCTTCTGCCTCTGCATGTCCCTCGCTCTTGTCACCCCCCCAGCCCAGGGCCCGGCGCCCAGCCAGCCCACAGCGGACGCTTGTGGACAGAGACGGGTGGGCGCGGGGACGCGTAGGAGCCACTGCAGAGCTGGGTGGCGGGAGGTCATCTGCAGAACCCAGAGCAGAGATGTCACACGTTAGGTGTGCAGCTGGGCGGCCTCAGGAGGGCAGGACTCCCCCTGGGCCCCCGGGCACAGCCAGGAGGAGGGCAGCGGGTTCACTCTGGGGGAGCCAGCCACATCAAAATGGTCATTGTAAAGACAGCATGTGTCCCCAGCAAATCAGAGCACTCTTGCTTCTTCGCCGAGACACAGCCTAGCCCCCCCGACGGCCATGCTCCGCCCCGGCAGCTCCCCAAGGCCCAGGGCTTGCCTCCCCTGATACACACAGCTCCCGGGAGGGGGAGGACGCTTCACATCCAGATGCACGTCCTGGGAACTCTGGGCAGGCCAGACCCCAAGACAAAGGACCCCAGTACCCCAGAGTCCAGGCTTGTGTCCGCAGCCTGGGATCCAGGAAGAACCCTCCCTGGGAACAGGGCCTCACTGAAGCTGTAAGGGGCTGTTCTCCCCCCGAGCAGCCAGGAAGGGGCCACGGCCACAGGCAGGCGGGATCCACTGGCCGCTGGCTCGGGAATCATGTGTCACAGTGGCTCGCTGGTCGTCTCGGATTTTCCTCTGGGCCCCAGCCTGGCTCGGGCCCACACACCCCTCCCTTCTTCCCACCACAGCCTTATTTTTAGCCTCTTTCCTGGAGGCTGAGGTTTGGTGGGTCACAGGATGGGCCTCCCGCCCAGGAGCAGCCTCCGACAGCCCAGGCCAAGCCCTCCACCAGCCTGGGGCGTGCAAGGTGGGGCCCCCAGCCACCCCACGGCCATGGGTGCCGGGCCGGCCTCTCCCGATCTACAGCCAGGGTCATCCCCACAGGGGCCTCCTCCCTGACCCAAGAAAACGTTCTGGAGCAGCAGAAGCGCTGACCCCCAGTTACACCCCTCCCAAGCCCCAGGGGTCTCGCCTCTTGTCCAAGGCCAACTGTCCCTCCTGCCTCCTGGGGACTCTGCCCTGGGGCACCCCTGGCCTGGGCCTCACTTCTGCCCCCTGCACATCAGCCCACACACGTGCGCACCCCTCTCTCATCCCGATGGTGACAACAGTCCTGACTTCCCCCCTCTGCCAGCCCCTCATTTTCTCTCCCGCCTTCATAGCTGAAGTTCGTGAAAGAGCCCCCCCAACTCAGTGTTCTCCCCTCCATTCACTCCCCTGAAACCAGCCCTCCCGGAGACTCGGCCCCACACCTCCTCCCCATTCCCAGAGCGGCCCTGTGGCGCTCCCCAGCCCACAGTCCCCTCGCTCCTGCAGCCCCTTGAGCGGGTCCCAGAGAGTCCCCCTTCTTCCACACCGGCCTCCTCCCACAGCCCTCGCGCATTATCCCGTCCCCCCGAGGCCCAGGCTCTGGGCTCAAGGAGCTGATGCCGTGGCCCAGCGGCTGTCAACTGTGGCGAGAACTCAGACTCACCGTGAGTTCTTCAAAACTCACTGGCCCGACCCCAAGATCAGTAACACTACCAACCCCAGCGCTACCTGGATTAGCTCCCTGAGGGTGACGACTGTCTCCTGCCAGCCCAACGACGCCCAGACTTCCAGCGTGGGAGGCCCCCATGACCCAGGTCTGCACAACCACCTGTCCAGAGGGGAGGCCCCAGGACTCACGATCTCGAAGCCGCTGGCCTGGCCGGTCCAAGGCCCCTGGGACGCGTGCGTCACAGCCTGCAGGCCTCTGAGCCTTGACGACAGCCAGGCCCCCTTCCTGGGGGGCCCCCTCCACCCAGGGCCCAGACCCAAGGTCACGTCTCCCAGAGCGCCCCCCGACTCCCTCCCCCGCAGCTCTTGAGGAGGTGTCTGTAACCTCGAGAGCTGGCTGGTCACGGATATTCGTGGTGTCACCCCACCCCATCCCTGCCGGCCCCCCGGTAGACCGCAGGGAAGCCAGGTCCAGATCCTGACCCGCTATCAGGGAGGTCTCACCAAGGCCAAGGTAGAAGAGGAGATCACCCTGACCTTGGGAGCCCCTGGCCCAGACCAGCCTCGGATGCAAGGCTGGGACGACGTGACCCGAGGTCTCTTCCTGCCTTGTCAGCCAGGGCCGGCACGCCCCCAAACACAGGCATCGTCACCCTGCATTCACCCCGCCTTTCGGAGCCAACTTAGCTGAACTCCCAAGAGCATGGCCTCCAGAGGCCAGCCGTCTGGGTTCAAACCTTGTGTCCGCATCCCACTCACCTGCTGTGTGACCTTAGGCACGTTACTTAACCTTCTGTGTCCCTATCCTCCTCTGCAACGTGTCTTAATTTTAAGATCTGCTTCATATGGTTGTGGAGTTTAAATGGGTTAATCTATAGAAAGTGCTTAGAACATTGCCTGGCACATAGTAGGTCGTCAGTAAATGTTCTAAAATGTCATCAGGGATCACTAACTCGTGGGGCAGGAGCCCCAGGCCACGACCAGAGAACAGGGCAAACTGCCCCCTCACCGTTCTTTTCTCCAAAATGGGGCAGACGGCTGGAAAGATGGGCCTAGGGACGTGAAAGGATGGGCCAGGCCTGCCATTGGCTGGTCCGTCTCAGACGGACTGGGTCCTCTGTGGAGGCCTCAGAGCTGGCCTGCTCCGGAGGAATCACCCCTGCTCCAACACTCAGCCACAGCTCTCGCCCCGGTAATTACAGGAGCCAGAAGGCCTCGCTCTGCTGACCTGGCTCTGGATGGCTAGGGCTGCAAGCCACAGGCTGGCCCTGCGGGCACCACCCCCCACCAGCCCGAGGGGACCCGCCAAGGCAGTCCCTGAGCCAGGACCCGCTTTCACACACACTCACTTCTAACCTGCCCCAGAGCTTCCGTGGGGCCACAACATCCTGCCCCCATCCCCTGGGGAGAAGCTGAGTGACCTCTGGGAGCATCTGGTCCCTGCCTCAGAGCCTCAGACTGCCCATCAGACAGCTCCCTAGGACCCCCATACACCCCTGCCTCAACCACCCTAAATCTCCTTCACATTTGTCATACATACACCTACATACACCGGCCCTCCTACCCCCACATCGCCTGACAAATCTGGGTCATTAATGTCAGAACAGCTTGGTGGTCATCTCTACAGGGATCGTGAGGCTGAGGCCCCCAGCCCCAGAGCCTCAGCCCCTCAGAGACGCCCCACCTCCTTCCTAGAGGACCCAGAATCCAAGTGTGTGCCCCTAAATAACACTGCAGCTGGAGAACCCCTCCCTCTCTGCAGGTCCTAGAAAGGAGCCCCCCCCAGCCCAGACCCCCAGGGCTCAGAGCCCTCCCCGCTCCCACCGAGTCTCCGTGCCCAGAGTGGGCGGGGACAGGCAGCCTGGCCTCTGTCCCGTGGTTCTAGTCTATCATTTGGGGCCAGCTTTCCTGGAACCGGACTCGGCCTTAGTAATTTGGGGGCTCTGCACAGCCACTCCTTCCCTGATGCGCCCCCCCCACCCCTGGCCCTGGCCGGGCTCAGGGACTCCCCCAAGACCACCGGGGCCACCTTATCCTGACCCACAGACCTAGGATGAGGCCGGGGCGTGGGGGAGAGATAAAGCCTCGGGGCGGCTCTCTCCCCATGCACTGCCTCGGCAGCCGAGACCCACGGCCGCTCCCACCTCTCAGACGGCAGATGGAGATTCAGAAGGTGACATGGCGTAGAGGCCGCAGAGCCGGGCAGGAGTGGCCTGTGTTCCCCACCTCACCCAACAGACCACAGAAAAGAGGCTGGAACCAGCCCCTGTCCACCTCCACACCAACTGCCCACATGATCGCTAGAAACAGTGAGTGACCGAGTAACAGCACCCCTCCCAGGCACAGCCCTGGACAGTCTACTAAGCCCGATCGTGCTCCTTGCTTCCCGGGACCCTGTTTGGCAAATCCATGCTTGACGGTGAAGGGACCATGACGAGCACATGGAGCTAGCCGTCTGCAGGGCATGGACCCTAGCCCAGTCTCCACGGCCGTCAGGGACACCTACTGGGGAGCCCTCCCAGCCTCCAGGCTCTGGCTAGTGCCTCCTTCCTGCTCACTTCTTGCTCCAACATACACACCTCTGCCCTTCACCCAACTCCCCCAGGGACTGCTTTCACCAGCGTCCCGGCCGTCAGGAGAGGCCTGGGACCAGCCTGCGGGGAGACCCAAGAAGCCATTCTGCCCCGCGTGGGGGCGAGGAGACGGGGCCCCTCCTGGCCACTTTCACCCTGTCCCTCCCAGAGGTGCAGGGCCCACAGCCCACTGTGTGCTGTGGTGGGGACAGAAGGGCAACTGGCCCCAGCAACAGGGCCTGGGCCTTAGCAGGGTCATCCCAACCTACCAGGATCCCGCAGCCGGGAAGGATGGGCGGGGGTCAGGCAGGACCGGGTCAAGCCGACCCCGCCACTCAGCTGCTCAACAAGGGCCCCGCCTGGGCCAGCCCCCCACGCCCCCAGGGCCACGCAGATGACTAGGCTCAGCCCCTCACAATGGGGCAGGTGTGCTGAAGCATGTGGTTGGGAGTTGGGCTCAGTCCACAGAGCTGGGGAAGCCTTCTGGAAGGAGGGCAAGGCACCCCTGAGACCCACCAGGGGAGACTGAGCTGGGCTGCTTGCAGCCACTGGGGAAGTGGCCTGGTTGTCCCGGGGAAGCAGGGTGCAGGCAGAGCTGGGGGGGTTGCGCGCAGCAGGCCCACATGCCTCACACGACCCGCGGGAGCAAGATCCCGACCACAGAAAGGGAGGAAGAGAATCATCGATCGTGCGTGCATTCAGGGCTCAGGGAGGCTCAGACTCTGCCTCAGGTGACACGGCGGTTACGGCACAGCCAAGACCAGGAAGCAGCCGGGGCCCCACAGGAGCCTGCGGACCAAGCCCCCCTCTCTTGGTCTCCCTCCCTCTCAGCCCCTGGGCGGTGGCAGGACTTCAGGCCCCCACACCCAGGCAGAAACAAAAGCCACTTCCTGTCTGGGGAAGGACAGGAGGCCCTCCTCTCTGACCGGTCAGTCCTCCTGCCCGTCACAAAGTGGGAAACCAAGGCATGAGCGGGCCGGTAACGCCCTGGGTCCCCGATCAAGTAGTGCGTTTCAAGGCATGTCCTCTGACGGGCCAAGAGCTCAGCCGGAAGGTGCCTAAGGAGCCGGGCGCTGGCGCTCCAGGCTGGCCCGGCCGCTCACCTGCGCGCTGGCCTGCCAGACAGGCCCTCTGGAATGTGGCCCTGGGACACCCCGCCCAGCACAGCTTAGCACTGACGTGGCAGTGGCCAGGGCAGGGCCACCCAAGGGGACAAGGCCACCTGAGGGGCAGGGCAACGGTGCCGTGGACCACCTCTATCCACGAAGACAGCCACGGAGCTAGGAGCCTGACTTGGCTTCCACCCAGCCAGGTGACCCTGCACAAGGCCCTGGGCCTCTGTTTCCCCATCTGTCAGCTCCAGACAGAGAGCCAGGAGCCCCAGGCCGGCAGCCCCCTCCTGCACCCCGCTCAGGTGTCCTGCCAGGCCTGCGTGCCCGGCTGGGTCCCCGCGCTCAGCTCTCCTGGGTTTGTGCTAGTGAGTGGTTGCCATGGAGACCAGTCTCGGCTTCTCTAGCAGGAAGGGGCTCCCCCAGGGCAGGGCTCTGCCTCTCCTCATCAGCCCCTGCCCTGCCCAAGTTCAAGCGCCCGGTCTGCCACAGGCTGGATCAGAGGAAGAGAAACCTGGGTCTCAGGGAAGTTGGGGCAGGGTCTCAGCTCCCGACAGCCCCCCTCCGACGACGAACAAGGCCCATGTCAGCTCCTCGGGTTGGGCCTGGCTCCGGGAGCGGAGTGATGCCTCCCACGTCCTTGGCTCTGCTTCCATTTTACAGAGGGAAGAGTGGGAGCCCAGAGGCAGCCCTGGCACCAGGAAGCAGAGCTGGGGAGAGAGGCCCCGAGACCCTCGCCTGACGGGCTCCCTCTTTCTCCTGAGCTGGCAGCCATGACCGGGCTCAGAGTGGGGAGCCGGGGCTGCCAGGCCAGCACGAGAGCAAGGGCCATGTGCCCGAGGGGACCTCCAACTGCCTGTCCCACCGAGCCCAAGGGCACGTGCTCAGAGGGCTCTTGCCCCGGCTGGAGCAGGGGGCATGCATCCCCACTCCCACCAAGAGAACACTGCCCCGGGGCAGGGGTCCTGGTCCCGCTCCTCTCGCTGCGTGAGCTTGAATAGGTGCCTATCCTCCTCTGTCCACACAAGCAGATGGACGGAAGCGTCTAGAGGTGGCTTCTGGGCTACTTCAATCTTACCCAACTGAAGCAACCCCAGAAGAAGCGCCAGAGCCAAGCCCGGACCGGAGCCAGGGCTGGCCCCCCTCACCTGCTTCTGAGGCCCACTGCCCTCAGGGGGTTCTCATGGGGAGGAGGCGAGGCCATAATTAGCTGGGAATGCTAGGGCAGGGGCAGAAGCTCCTGCAGTTTCCCAGGATGGAGACCGGCCTGGTGGCCAAGGGAGGGGTTCTCAGAGGGACCTGGGAGGGCCTGAGCCTCACAAACACGGGCAGGGCGCAGGGGCCGGCCTGCGGGGAGACACACGGCAGGTGCAGACACACGGAGGGGAAGGCAGCCGACATGGTGCGGCTCTCCTGGGGGTCTGCTTGGCCCAGGTGCTTAAAAATATCCTTGTGTGGTCCACCAGCCCAGGAGGTGGAGAGGAGGAAGTGGTAACCCAGAAGGCTCAGGGGACACCCCCAAGGTCACCAGCTGGGAAGCTGAGAGCCTGCCTCGAACTCTGGCCTCAAAGATGAGGTTCAAGCTGCCCGCTGCAGTGGCCCCGGGCACTGTGGCCAGCCCCGCCTGACGTGACTGTACCCCCATAGGTCATGCACCAGGTCCCAAAAGTCGGTGTGAGAAAAAGAGCAAGAGGTCCCATGAAGAGCTGTTACATTGATGACACGATGAAATATTTAGATCTATCAGGTTGAATAAAATACATTAATTCACTTCACTTATTTCTTTTTACTTTTCTAACGTGGCTCCTAGAAGTATTTAGATCATGTATGTGGCTTGCACGATACCCCTTCTGGACAGAGCTGGTCTATACCATAGAGCTAGAAAGCACAGGACAGATTTAAAAGGAAGAGAACGGAACACCTTCTGTTCTTTGATGAGGAAGGCGGGGCCACATGGGTGAGGTTCTCAGGGGCCAGGCGGGCCGAATGTCAAAGATGACAGAGCAATTCAGGGTCTGCATCCCCTCCTGTGTCCCAGCTGGGCCAGCCAGCAACAGGTGGACTCAGGCCTAGGATGACCACTCCCCTGCCCTCCCCCTCCAAACACATCAAACCATAGTAGTTGTCATAGAGACAGTAAATCTTCCTAAAAACTGAACTTGGGGGCTGGGGCGTGGGGGAGACGGCCATAAAGAGAGGGAGAGGGAGCCAGGCTTATCCGGAGAGGAAATCTGTGTACGTTGTTGTCGTTGGGTGTTGGGGGAGGGGCGGTGCCTGAGCCCTGGCCGGGGACAGGGAGGGATGCTGTTTGCACAGGGTTTTCCGGGCCTTCCTCCCCACGGCCCCACGCCCCTCTTAGCTGCCACTCTCCATCCCCCCTTACCCATTCACTCGGAATTTCCTATCTTGTGCTCCCATGCTGACTCTCGGACCCAAGGAGGGCTGGGGGCAGATAAGCTCCACACCTCCCTGATCCCACCCCCTCCCCTCAGTCCCTGGCAAAGTCAGTGACCCTGAGAATACCAGGGAGGGGTGGTCTGCGGCCGGAAAAAAACAAGTTGTAAAGTGTGGCAAAGCCAGAAGCAGCCCCATGCCGTGTCCCCTGAAAGGTGGGGCATCTCTTCCCAGGCCGAGGCTTACTGGTGGGCCTAATGCCTGCCTTATCTGCACTCCCCAGGCCATCTCGGACATGGGCTGCACAGGGGCCTCGGTCTCCTCTCTGTGTTCAGAAGCGCCCCACCTTCTCAGACTTCTCCCCACTTTACGGTGACACCTAAGCTCCCAGGTCTCGGGCAACATGTCCTGAGTATTCCTGCTCAGCAGACCAAAGAAAGAGCCTCCTGCGCATGGCTCAGCTCAGAAGCTGGCACCACTGATTGCCGCTTCCAACTCCCCGGAACGGGAGAGAACAGAGGGCCAAGGGGTTTTGAGAGCGGGAGAGGGGGAGGAGGATCTCCCATCAGAGTTCTTCCCTCCTAGGTGACACAAAACCCCGTTCAACAGAGGAGACTGAGGCCAGGAGAAGGGAAGGGGACGCAGGGGCACATGGTTTATGCCAGGGCTCTCCTCTCCTCCAACCTACAAAGTTCTCTTTACAGTCTGTCGAAAATTCCTCCTGCTCTTTTTTTTTTTTTGGTTGTTCCAGATTTTGCTAAACTGTGTTTAGGCAGGTTCTGGGCCAGGGTGCCATGTGTATTTTTGCTGCTCGCCTCCCAGAGGGAACCCCCATACCAGCCTGGCCAGAGTACTTTTCTCTCAAGGTTACACCATTCTCACGTAGAGGCAGCTCAGTCCACGGAAGGGCCCTACTCGCAGACCCCTGAGAACTGGGGGAGGAGGAGTGAGCCGCCGGAACCCCAGAACCCTGTCCATCCCCCAGGGGCCCAGGGATCAACCACCTCACAAAACACCAGCTGAAACTGGCCCAAGGTCACACACCAAGCACACGATGGGCAAATCTGGGACTAGAAACTAGCAGGGCTATCGACCCCCACCCCATCCCCAAGGCTGGTTCCCAGAGATGCTCCCACGGGACGAGGCGGCCCCCTCTCCAGCCCCAGTGGAGCTGCGCCTCTACCCCAGACCCCAAGCGCCATAGAGCGGGGGAGGCGTCTTCAGGCCTGTAGCCAGGGCCAGCTGCAAACCGCATCCTGGGTCCCCAGGCGCCGCGGACCCGCCCCGCCCCTCCCTCTGCTCCCCGCAGCCCCGAGCCTTTGTCAGCCACGCGCTCACACACAGACCCGCGCCGCCCGCGCGCACACACCCGGTCTCCCCTGGTGCACACCCGCAAGGGGCGCGCGCACTCGCCGCACGCACGCAGGGGAGTGGAGGCGGCGGAGGAAGGAAGGAACTGACCCGCTACGGCCCCGACAGACCGCCTGGGCTGGGGGAAGGGGAAGAGAGGCCGGGGAACCTGAGGCTGGGGCGGGAGGGGGCGCGGAAGCGAGAACACAGAGAGACGCAGAGGAGACTCTCGGAGAAGAGGACAACGGAGGGGACGTCAAGGGCTGGCGAGGACGCGCGGGCTACTCCAGGGATGGGGACTCCTTCTAGCCCCTGGCCCGGCGGGGCGGGGTTCAGGGGGGCAGGGGGGCGGTCCCCGGGTTGGGCCCGTGATTCACCGGGCTTCACTTGCCCAGTTGTGCCCGAGCACAGGGCCCTTAGAAACCCCACGTAAGGCTCGAATATAGGGGCCCTGGGACCAAAGGCTTCCCGGGGTACTTCCAGGCGGGGGGGGGGTCCTGGTTCTCGGGCTGGGTGGGCCCCCGCTCACCTGCCACGGTGTACCTGTCCAGGTAGTTGAGCACGTTGCCCAAGCTGAGGATGGCGGCAGCTGCCCCCCGTCCGCGGCCCAAGCTGGCTGGTTTGGGCTGCTGAGCGCCGGGGTCCTTGGCAGCGGCTGCGCAGCTGGGGGTGCCGGGGGCGCCGGGGGGTCCGGACGGAGCCCGCCTCACGCTGCCCGACAGCGTCTGCACCTCATCGTCGGCGGCCGCGACTCCAGCGGCGCCCACGCCCCGCGCCCCGCAGCAGCCGCCACCTCCAGCCCCTCGCTGCGCCCCCCGGCGCCGGCGCCGCCGCTCCGCGTCCGCCTCCTCCTCCTCCGCGCCGCCCGCCGCCGCCGAGGCGCATTCCAGGCACATCATGCCGGCCGGGGCCGGGGCGGCGGGGGGCGCGGGGGGCGCGGCGCCCAGCGCGGGCCCCCTCAGGGCGTGCGTGCGCCGCGGAGCCGCCGCTGCACCATCCCGGCCGGCCCGTCGGCTCCTGCGCTCCGGCCCGGCTGCGCGCGGCCCACGTTCAGCGATGCGCCGCCGCGGCCGCTGCCTGAGCTCTGACAGCTGCGGCCCGGCCCCGCCCACCGGGCGGCGCCCAATCGGCGCGCGGCTCGGCCGCGGCCCCGCCCCGCACGTGCTGCCCGGGGCCGCCGACGGGGGCGCAGCGGGCCGCGCGGCCGCGGGCGCGGGAGCCTGGGCTCTCCCACTGCCCCGCGCGGAGGAGCGACGGGCGCGCGTGCGGCGCCCCGGGCAGAGGCGAGAGGGTCTCGGGCGCGTGGGCGGGGCGCCCGCAGCAGAGCTGCTCACCCGCCCTGATCGAATCGGCCTGGGGAGAGGCTGGAGGAGTGACCGGTGGGGGGTTTGGCCCAGGCCCCAGGCCTCGGCCAGGCGCAGAGGGCTATGTTGCCCTCCGCCCCAGGGAAGCCCAGCTCCAGCTCCTGACCTCTCCCTGGTCCCATTCCTGGGTGCGCGCCGAGACGCAGCCCCTGGCAGGGAGAGCCAGGCTCCCATGGGGCCTCCCCAAGCTTCGGACTTCCAGCTGTGCGCCAGGGAAGGGACAAAGCCCCGAAAGGAAGACCCTGGGCAGGCCCGTAGCCCTCTCTAGGTCTCTGTGTCTCTCCGGGGGTAGAGAGGAGGACAGGATTCAGTCTGGAAGTCTGAGTGGTCACCACCCGCTGTGGGGGAGGGCGAGTCCTGTCTCCCGTGGAGAGTGGCCGAGTGACTTCTGTGTTCGGGGCCACAACCCATCTCAGAGGAGCTGTAGTTCTGTGTCCCGCCCCCTTCATCTGTTTGAGGCTTTGACTGAAATTAAAGTCCCACACAAGGTGCTGAGGAGAGAATGTTAACACTGCACAGAGCTTGGACACCCAGAAGCACCCCAGGTTTCACAGGCGGGTCCCAGGGCCCAGAAGAGACCCCATCATGGACGTGCGGCTAGCTGGTGGCAGAGTCCGTGCTGACCCGGGGCTCTGATACCACCCTCCTGGCTTGGGAGCTCAGCTCCCACTGCGGGCTGTTCTGGACCCCGAGTCCACGGGCAGGTGCATCCCACGAAAGTGCTGGCCACAGTGAGTCACGGCATAGCCAGTGGGTGTCGTAGCACGAGGCACCCTCTTCCTGCTGAGAGCAGAGTTAATCCCCAGGCTGGTGTTTCTTGGCGCCTTTGAGGTGTATTTTAAATTCTGCAAAGTGACTAAAAATACGCTTTGGTGTGTTGGGGATGGATGACTGTCACAGGAGGGCCACGAAACAGACTCTGTTCTGAAAGTTCCCGGCTGCCCCTTTCCAGCTTGAAGCCGGGTAAGGGAAATTCTGTGGGGCGCCCTGGGACGACAGGTGCTCAACAGGTCAGCACGACCTACAAGCTCCGTGGGGCTGGGGCTGGGCCCCGGCAATGCCCCTCCTAACTGTGGGGTGGTACCAGCTAGAGGACAGTGCCCAGCTGCGGGGCTGCATCCAGCTGTGAAGGAGACACAGCCACGGCTCAAAGCCCAACCCCAAGGTCCCCTTCCCACTCACCAAGATTCCTCCTCCTTTCAGCCATAGCCCTGCCCAGGGAGGTAGCTTTAGCTCTTGGCCAGAAAGGGGAGCACTCCCTTCCTGGAAGAGTTTTGAGCCTTTCAAATTTGGGGCGCCTCTGAGCAGCTCTTCTTGCTGTGTGGGGGTTTCTGGGATTTTAACTCAAAGGCACTCTCTAGAGCAAGTCTCTGGATGGATACTGGGCCACCGAGGGCAGGACGACAGGGAGGACAAGAGCCCTTTCTGACTGTGTGGCCCTGGGCAAGTCACGGTGGTCTCCTGAGAGCCTCTAGCAGTATCAATGGACCACCAGCCATAGGACTTGTAGGGCCCTTCTCCCCATCTCCCCGGTGAAGAAACTGAGCCCAGGGAAGAGAAGGAATGTGCCCAAGGTCACACGCCTGGTAAACAGTGGGACTCACACTAAACCCAGGTGTGCCTGCCCCCGATGCTGCCCTGAGCTCTGCCAAGACACAGCTCCTCAGCAGCCCCAGAAGGTGAGGCTGATCTCAGGGATGGCTAAAGGTCTTCCATGTTTGTTTGTGACGCCTAGACCGCAACAGGTTTCCGGACTGAGGGACTGGACGTCTCAGAGCCTTTAACCTGAGGGCGTGCACTGGGAGTCTCCCGGGAGGAGATATAGGCTGCTGTGTCCCCCTGGGGACATGACCCACAGAACATCCTGTACGGTGTCTAGAGCTTTGCAGAGCACTCTCAGAAACACCAGCATCCCTGAGGCTGATAACGGGGAGCTCAGTCCCCTCTGCCCATCCCCCAGGGCTCAGGCCTGTCTCTTCCCTTCTCGTGGGGCACACTTGCCCTCGGCAGGCTCTCAGCCATCATCCATGTGCCCTGGACACCCCAACCTTCATCTCTAGATGTGGCCTCATCTCCACACCCCCCCTCCAGATCTCCCACAGCTCCCTAAACTCAGCACAATCACAACTGAACTCATCATCCTTCCCTTAAGCCTGTTCCACCCTGGTATCATTTATCTCTTGCCAAATAGCACCATCATCCTCATTGTCACTGAACAGGACACCTGGGGTCACTGGGGACTCCTTCTCCCTCAACAACCACATCTGGGGCCTGTCCACTTTTTCTCTTTAAAATCCCAGTGTGCCGTTGCCCACTGACTCAGCTCAAACCTCTCTATGTCTTACGTTTTTAAAACTCAACACCACCTGCCCCAACATCCCCCTCCAGTCTTTTCCATATTTCTTGCCAATAACTTTCTAGAGCACACACATGACCCCATCACCACCTTGCACACAACCTTTCCACGGCTCCGCACTGCCCATGGGATAAAAACATCTAAGTTCCTTAACACCATCTCCAAGACCCATCAGAACCCTTCACGACCCATGCCAATCTCCAGCCTCAGATCCTACTGCCCAGCTCTCAAACTTACACTCCACCGCACTGAAAATAGAGCTCCCTGAACTCATTGATATTATACTTTCCGGAACCTGGAGGGGTGACAGGAATTGGGGGTGTGTGTGCATAGTCCCTGCTCTCTCCTCAACACAATGCGGTTCAGGACCACGGAGAGCATCACCTGGGAACCCCCCCCTCCCCCTGCCCTTAGTCATGCTCTGCCTAGGGGGTCTACCCAGCTCACTGCTCCCACTTTCCCTCAAAAACCCAGCACAGACCATGACTTCCTCCAGGAAGCCCTCCTTGACCCACCTGGAAAATTGTCATTTCCTCCTCTGGGATACTTGAGTAACCTGTGTATGCTTCCCTCACACCAAACTCATTGCGTTGATTATGTTTGTACATAAGTCCACCCCCCCACCCCACCCCCAACTGTGAGCCTCAGGGCCCCATACTGTCTGATTCATCTCCACAGCCCAGTGCAAAGGAGGTGCCCAGAGAATGTTTGTTGATTGAATGAGTAAACGACATTTAGCAGGTGCACAGGAAGTGTGTGTTGATTTGCATCATGTATCTGTTGCTCTGAGTGACTCAGAAACCAGCCAGATTCCTCTCCTAGCCCCTCTGGAAAAGGCATTTTCTCCCTGACTGACTCCACCCTCCATTAGCTTCCATGTGCCCCTTGCCTCCACCCTCCTATTACCTTTTCCACAGGTCAGCACCCAGCCCTGGGGAGGCGACAGCCCCTCTCTGCTCCTGCTGTTGCCAAGCAGGGGACTTGTCCGGGGCCCTCCACCCCCCAGCCTGGGCCTGCCTCGCTAGTCCTGCTCAGAATGCTCTGTCCCTGTCTCTCTCTCCTGCTCGGAACAGATGGCTCTGAGTCCCCACAAACACAGAAGTCCCTGTTCTGTCATTTGAACATTTTTAATGCTTTCTAAATGATAGAAGCTTCAGTCTCCTTTGATCATGGACTCAGACTATCAGAAACAAAGAATCCCTTGAAGGATCCTGAGCCCAGCTTCTTTGCGGTCCTGCCGAGAGGCTGCGTCTGAGAGAGGGCCTGTGGCCTGCCCAAGATCATTATAATGGACACCATCTTCGTGTGTGTTTGTTTTCCTTTCATTGCTGTTCTGTTTTGATATTCAAAGTCCAACCCCCTTCCTGGCAGCACCCTGGTGTCCTGGGCTTAACAGAGCTAAACATCAAGGAATGGCCACAGGGTCCAACTGGACTCTCTTGCCCTGGGCTTTAAATCTGGAGTAGGGGGCAGGAAAATAGGGAAAATCGTCTGGCACTTTGGGGAAGGTCCCCAGTAAGACAGCCCAGGAGCCCTGCTCCCAAATCTGCATTGTTCCCATCAATTCTGTGAGCTCCTAATGTGCTTCCAACAAATCCCTCTCTTGCCCAAGATGGCCACTTGGTGTCTTCTGCACACAGCCCTCCAACCCTAACCAGCAGAATCACACGGGCGCGCAGTCCCGTACCTTCCTGTGTGGGTAAAGCTTGGCGCCAGCGGCCTCCTGCAGGCTCTGTCTCGAGAGGCCGCATTCAACCGACACTTCACATTCCCACTCAGACATGGAGGAATGACGTGCACTGCAGGGAATGAGACGGACTGAACAGTGTCTGGTGTTGCAGGGGAATAAGCCAGGGCTGGGGTGACCACCTCAAGGCCTGTATCCCACCCTCCAAGCCTGAGGTCAGGGTGGAGGAAAAGCAGACCTACCACCACACCCTCACACCCTCGCACGCGGACACAGAGATGGGCACTCTGACAGACACACCTGCGTGTCCCGATGACAGCTGGGAGCTAGAATGCACGTGTGGTCTGGGACGAGCAGTGAACACACTGAGGGGTGGGTCAGGCTTAAGGGCCTGGGCCTGCTGAGCCGTGCATTCCCCACGAACGAGGCTATCAAGAGTCTCGGGGCCTCTGGGATTGCTCAGAATTGTCCTTTAGGCCAGACAGGTGTGATCGATTGACCACTCGGCTCCGGCCTGAGCGGCTGGGCTCTCAGGGACCCACACCTGTGGCCCCAGAGCAGCGAGGCCCGAGTGACAGCCCCGTGAGACAGGAGTGGTGGGAGTGTGAGCACAGCTGGGCCAGGACCACCAGCAGAGTAGGCCCTGGTCTCACTCCCGGAGTCCGCCAGCCCAGGCCCCCACCCTGACCCCAAACTTTAGATGAGAACACCCTATAACCTCCAAGCTGGGCATTCTGTCCAGCTCAGTCCTAGCAAGCCCCATCCTGCCCAGCCCAGCGACCCAAACACCGGGATACACTGAGAAGAACCCTGGGTTCAGGATTCAAGCCCCAGGTCCCAGCCAGTCTCTCCTGCCCCCAAAGCACACACAAGCCTGCAAGATCACAGAAGCCTTCTGCCCCTCCCCCTGCACCTCTGCGGGGCCCACCCTCTCCAGGGGGCGTGCCCTTCCCCCACACCTTCTCCTGCTGTTTGCCCCCCCACCTGCACAGAAGCTCCTGGGGGACGGAACGCTTTCCTCTGCCCACAGGTGTGCCACGCCTGGCCTGGTATTACCCTGCCCTGGGTTGGACTGTGAGGTCCAAGGGCAGGGTCAGAGTCAGCGTCTCTGCCCACCACCTGTTTCTGGCAGTCGTATGGATGAGGTTTCCGATCTTCCTCCCCAGCCTCTGGACTCTGGGGTTGGGGAGGTGGGGTGGCTCTTTTGACTCTTGGGAAGCCCTCGCCCATTTTCTGGGAACTGAGCCTCTCAGGGGTCTTTTCCAGGGGCGCAGGGAGGAAAGTTCGGATCCTGGAGCAGGGCTTCCGTGGGCCTGGACCCAGCCTGTGAGAGTCATACAATGGGGGCTGGAAAAGCCACATTCAACACCCCTCTTAAAACACAGCTGGGAGTCTGAGCTACAGGAAATGAACCAGCTCACACAGCCGGTGGTGCCGAGCGGGTCCATGGCATCCTGGCCCCCCCGCCCCAGACTGGTTGTCTCCTTCTCAGGAGAAAGCAAGTGTGATCGTGGGACTTACGTTTGGTCTTCATCCTGTTTCCGGCACAGAATTCCTAAGACCTTTGGAATTTCCTAAATGCTGAGAGACCTAAAGGTGCCTTTTGTCTGCTAATGAGGTGGCATTTGGACCCCACCTAAGGGGAGGCTGGAGGCCGGGAGAACTCCCAGTCCCCCCACTGACCAATGCGGACGGACGACTGACGGGCTGGAGGTCGAATCGATCACCAAAAGCCAGTGGTTTAATCGATGGTGTCTAAGTAATGAAGCGTCCACGAAAGCCAAAAAGAATAGGGTGAGCGCGCGGGGGTGCTGGTGGATGGGGCTCCTGGAGGGGGCACGGCGGCCCTGCCCCTGCCCC
>NC_138383.1:50971804-51018936 GCF_054177405.1 Leptonychotes weddellii
TGTTTTATGCGCTCCAAGGGTCAGATTGTGGGTGGAGGGGCTGGTCAGCTTGGCAGTGGCCACTCCTGAGGAAGGGCTGGGGATGGGGGAGCTGAGCTGGGGGGCCCAGCTCCCAGAGCTTGTCTGTCCGGCAGTAGGGGCAGGGAGGCAGGGTCAGGAGGTGAGCGTGAGTCTGCTGCTGGGAGGCAGGCCCCTGCTGGCCAGGCACCAGGGCAGGGGGAGAGAAGCTGGTGCTCACGGGGCAGAAAGAACACGCCTCCCCACTGCTGCCCGCCTGGAAGCTGTTGGTCTCCTGCCGCGCCCAGCTGCGCTGAACCCAGTGGCAACCGCGAGGCCCGCAGAGCCAGCCCGCCCCAGGCGCTGTGCCGGGGTCGGAGCATGAGCAGTGGGCAGGGACCAGGCTGTGAGCCCCCTCCCCCGCGTGGTCCCAGGGCAGCTGAGTCTGTGGGGGACCCGACGCCCTTCCTCCTCCAGGAGCTTGAAGCCACATGGGCAGCAGAGTGAAACCTCCCTCAAGACTATCGGATGCCCCCCTTTTGTTCAGAGGGTGACCCTGGCAAAGGGGTGTCCTGTGCCCTCCTGCCCTGCAGAGCGAGGGGTCCAGGGTGGGGAGCGGCCCTGCAGCCCTCGCCCGGGCTGCCCTCCTCTTCCTCTCCGGCCCCCACTCCCAGCAGAGAGTGCGGACAGCTCAGTCCCCAGCCCGGCCTCAGGCACGCCCGGCTCTCCAGCTGGGAGTGAAGCAGTGGCAGGTGCAGCTCGGCCGGGGTCCCGGAGCCAAGGCCAAACGGGGACAGAGGCGCTGAGGCTGCCGGGGCTGGCGGGAGGGCTGCGGCAGGCGAGTGGGACCTCCTCGCGGGGGCGCGGGGGCCTCAGGGGTCCTCGGCAGCAGCACACATGCTGGAAAGCAGGACTCGGCTCTCCGTGTCCTCGCTGCCAGGGGTCCCTGCGGGAGGAAAGATGCTCAGCCAGCCCGAAAGGAGGCAGAAGGTGCCTTGGGACCGGGCTGGGAAACCCCTCACATCTGCTGTCAGAATGAGCTCCAGATGCCACCCCTTCTCCTTACCTTCAAGGCCGCCCCAAGGTCCCAGCCCCACCGCTTCCCCTGGTGGTGCGGAGCCTCTGGTGGCCCCCTGCCTCCACGCTGACCCCCCCAGTCTGTTCTGCACACAGCAACCACACTATACAGCTTTTCGCACTGTAAATAGAACACGTTGGGGCCCGTGTGCAGGAAACGACACAGCCTCAAAGTTGAGGCCACGGTCCCTACAAGGCCCCCAGGTGCCCGCTCCGGCCTCATCCCTACCACTGCCCCCCTCGCTCCCGCTCCAGCCACGCCAGCCACGTGACCTCAGGGCCTTTGCACTGGCTGGCTGTGTGCCTGGAGCCCCTTCCCCCAGATAGCCGCATGGCTCACTGCCTCACCTCCTCCAAACCTCTGCTCCAATGTGCCCTGTGCAGCGAGGACCTCTAGGACAAGCCTTTCAACAGCTGCAGGCTGCCCCCATGTTTTCCCGTCCCCCCGGCCTACTTTACACCTCGCCGTAGCGCTGATCACCTTGCACGTACTCTATCTTTTGCTCTTCCTGTTTCTTGTCGGTCTCTATCTCCTAGAGCATCCCAGGTGTTCACCCCCCTGCATCTGGCACATAGTGGGGGGTGGGGTGGGTAATGACCACTTTTGAATGAATGAACAGATTAACAAATCAGCAGGCTCTGGGGGTGGCCCGTGCTCCCCGCTCCTGTGAGGCTCAGCCCCGAGCCTGGCCGAGGGGGGAGGGCTGGGCGTACCTGTGCCCGGCTGCCGGGCCCTGGCCTGGTCCCTCTCCAGCCGCAGCGCGGTTAGCAGGAAGCAACCGCCGCCCAGGGCGATGACGAAGGTGCAGCACAGGAAGCTCTGCTGAAGGCTGAGGAAGGACTGCAGGTAGGAGTCGGGGCGCCCGGCCCTCAGGGTGCTGGAGATCTGCAGAGAGAGGCTGCGTCTGCCAGGCCCGCCCGACCAGCCGGCAGCCACCCTTACAAGGCCAGTGAGGTAAGGGCTGCCGGCGTCCCCCAGGATGTGGCCCACCGTGATCTGAAGCGCCTCTGCTGTCCCTCGGCACCGGGGCACCACCACAGACTGCAAAACACAGGAGTATCAGGGGAGCTCCCCAAGAAAGGGCAGAGCGCGGGCGCCCCTCGTTCCCACCTCCTGCTCCCCGCTGGGACCGCCCGGAGCTGGGGCAGGCTGGCCAAGCCAGTGGGATGGAAGGGGGTCAGCGACGCCCCACCAGTGGAACGTCAGGCTCCTCCAAGGGGTGGGGGAGCCACGGCCCCAGATGAGGGCCCCCCTCTCGAGGGCTTGCTCTGGGACCGGGCAGGGACCAGGCAGGGCTGTGACTGCAGGGACGGAGGCGGGAGTGCAGGCCAGCGTGGGCATGGATGCCCGGACGCGGGGCACAGAGGGCTCGGCCCTTCTCTCAGGAAGTTCAAGCCCCACTGGGCAGAGACCAGAGGCAGCCTTCCTGGAGAGACCCCCATGAGCCCTGGAAGAGGGTATGAGTTCTGGAGTCAGAGCGTCTGGGTTCCAATCCCAGACCCCCCACTCACTAGCTGAGTGACTTCAGTGTCTGCGTCCCCCAATGGGGATAATTACAGGACCTACTGGGGGGATATGTTCATTATCATTCTTCATGCAGACAGCAGACCGAAATAATGCCCTGTGACCCCAGGAGGCAGAACACTTGCAGACCCTTCTGCCTGGCCAGCCTGCCCCGCTCCGGTCCAGCCGGAGCATCCCTATTTGTCCTTCAGGACTGACCCTCCCAGAGTTCGGGTGCCTGCCCTACAGCCCGTGTGCACCCCACCTGAACGTGCACCCCCCACACTGGAAGGTCCCTCCATTGTCCTCCCCCCACACACACCGTCTGGGCAGCAAGGCCCCTTTCGGACTTCTCTCGAGCTCCCTGGGGCACAACGGGGCGCCAGGCCCAGAGAGGACTAGCCTAAAGTCCGCCCAGCAGACAAGTCCAGTAGAACCAGCCAGAAGCCAGGCTTGCCGCAAGGGAGGGGTTCAAGCAGCGGCCTCACAGTCCCAAAGGGGGGGCTCATCCCCAAGACCTAGGTGTCCATAACCTGAACCCAGCAGAGATTAACAACTGGAATGTATTAAATGCTTCCCATATGCATTTTATAGATCTCACATATACATTTTCTTTATCCACTCAAGCACCCCAAGAGGGAGGCATGATTATTATCCCCGGGTCACAGATGAGGGAACTCTCCCCAGGGAGGGTGGGTCCCCTCTGCAGGGTCACCCCGCAGGAAATAGCAGGACTGGGATTTGACCCCGGGCCTGCTCCTCCAGGATGTGTTACAAGCGAGGAGGAGCCTGTCCTGAGATGCTGTGTGTCTGCTATAGAATGCTTGGAAGACAGAAGGGCAAGCTCACCCCCGCCCTGCACGCGGACGACTGGCAGAGAGAGAGGGACGGGCGTTCCAGGGGGGGAGCAGAGTGAGCAGAGGTGTGGAGGCAGGAGCCCAGCACCTGGGGGTCACAAGACAGGCCGGTGAGACTGTGCAGTGGGGGTCCCAGGTCAGACACTGAGCCACTCTGTCCAGGCGGCGAGAGAAGCTGGACCTGCCCCCCTCACTGGGACCTGCCAACAGGCCAGAGAAGGAGCTGAGCTTGGCTTTGCACCAGCCCCGCGTGCCTCCTTCTTGCCCCATAATTACGTGATTATGCACCGCTGGTTCTGGAGGGTGGGCGCAGGAGAAGTCCATGTCGGCTGCTTAGACCCTCAGAGTCAGGTCCCTTCCACGCCCCCAGGAAGTGCTGGGCCCAGACCAGGTTCTGCTGCCAGGGGCTGGAGCTGTGGGTCCCCAACCTGTTCCGTTGCGTTGGCTCCATGTAGCCCGGGGGGGCCAAAGCTGGTAATTTTAGAAGTTAGAGGCTTTGGGTTCCTAAAACCGCAGGCCCACTCTATTCTGAGACAAAGCACCTCTGTTTCTGACTCTCCTTTCTCAGAAGAGCTGTTCCCTTTTTAGTATGGGACATAACCCGCGCCAACCAAGGGCCCGCAGAACGTCGGAGCGGCGACCACCAGGTATGGACTCCCTGGCAGCCCGCCTCCTGCACTCCCCACTCAGCCCTCACACCCCGCTGCACTGGGGAGGGTGGGACTGACGGGTGGGCAGAGCAGGGAAGCACTGAGACTACTAGGGCCCAGGAAGAACAGGAGGGTGATGCCCTCAGGGGGGCCAGGGGAGCTCTGCGCAGGAGGAACCCAGCGGACAGACCTGACCTGGGAGAGCAGGTGAGTTCCACTTCTGCTCTAGTCCCTGATGCTGGCAGTGGGAAGGTTGGCTCCAGGCCGCCCTCATGGGGCCCAGACACACAGGGGGCTTGTGAGACAGCTGGAGACGGCATCAGTCAGGGGGCGCAGGGAGCTCAGCCTGGGGGGACACGATCCCAGCCTCCCCTGGAGCAGGACCCTCCAAGGGGTCTGCCTCCGGAGGGCTGGGAGGGGGTGCTGGAGGTGGGCTAGAGGGCCTTGGCTGTGAGGGAGCCAGACCCTTTTCCTCAGTGAGCCTTCAGAGGCAGGGGCTTCTTGGGGTTCAGGGAGTGAGCCTCCCGTCAGAGGGGTATGGGATCAAGGACAGAGCCTGCAGGGGGTTCGCGGACTGGGGAGCCGGCTGCGCTAGACCAGTGTTCTCCGGGGGTGCTCTGAGGAGCGTCCATATCGGGACCACGTGGGAAGTTCATGAGAAAGGCACACCGTTGGACGCCCGCAGAGACCCACTGAGGCAGACTCTGAGGAAGCAGAGTTTGTTACAAGCTCCCCAAACCTGGTTCCTACGCTCACTGAGTGCGAGAGCCCCTGGACCAGACAGCTTTTGCAGTCTCTTCCCCAGAGAGAGTCTGGGTTCTCCTTGTGGATCAGAGGGCCAGAGAGAACGGTGTCCCTCGCAGCCTGATGTGGGCCGTGCAGCCGCCACCGACCCCTTGGGACTGTGCCCAGTGCAGGGCCTCCTGGCTCCCGGGCCCTCCCGGGCCTCAGGAGCTGGGGCCTCCTGCACTCCTGTGCCCCCACACGCTTCCTGGCTGGATCCCGCCCCCGTAGACCCCTCTCTGCGGTCCTGCCCGCCTGTCCCTGGGGTGCCTCACTGCTGGAAACCAACACCAGCTTCCAGCGACCCTCCGGGGCTCCCGCTACCACCCGCCCTCCGTCCACACAGCTGCTTGCCCTCCGAGCCGCTGTCACCTCCCACGCCTGCCCCTCCGCGGCACACACCCCGTCCCCCACCTGCATTTGGCCCAAGACCACTTCCTCCTGGAGCCTCCCCACTTTCTCTGTGGGACGACTGAGCTCCAAGGACCACAAGGATTGGTCCAGCTCCGACCACCAAAGGCTCTAAAGGCAATCTTTCACTGAGGGGCTTCCGGAGGGAGGAAGGGGGTGCAGAAAGCCTTCCTGGGATGGAGAGACTTGCTGCCTCCAAGCCAGGGGAGGACCCCAGGGAAGGCCTGGTCGGCCGGACAGCTCCCCAGCCGGACCGCATGGGTCAGACCGCGGCTGGCTGCCCTGTCCCCCCGCGACAGCTCTACAGAGGTCCTGCCAGGTTAATCATTCTTGCAAACACAGACACTGGGGGGACACGGCCGCGTCCTCGCACATCTGTGGGGCTGCCGTGTGGAAAGGGGGCAGCGTCATGGGGGCTGGAGGAAGATGCGGGGGCGGGTTTCAGCTCCAGTTGGACGTCGGAGATGCCGGGTCGGGGGTGGTTAAGCTCCCCGTGCCCAACAGTGCGCAACCCCAGGGGAGACGTTTGCTGGCACGTTCCCGTCTACTGAGGGCTCTCCTACAGGCCTCCTGGCTCACCCTGCCAGGCTGGTTATGATCGCTCCTTTTTATAGACCAGGAAACTGAGGCCCAGGGCCATTCATCGGATCTGTGGCCGAGTGGTCCTCGGGCTGGAGGGAGGAGCCCTGCAGCTGATACGCCCCCGGGGCGTCAAAGGGCAGCACTGTCTACACCGGCTGAGCCTGGGCCATGGGGTGCGGGGCAGAAGTCTAGGCAGGGAGTGAGCATCCCGTCAACGGCAGTATTCGAGTAGGCCTCGATGGCCCTTTCAAACTCAGCTTTGAGGGCGCAGGCGTCCTTTGGGAGCCAGGAGGCGAGAAGGGCGAGAGCCCTGTGAGGAGCCCCGGCCGGCACCCTTGTCATTTCATGCCCACAGTAACCCCCAAGTATTTCACCCCGTTGTTCCCACAGGGAAACTGAGGCCCAGAGCCACAGAGTGACTTGCCCAGGTCACACGCAGCTAGGAAGTGGCAGAAGCAGGGCTGAAGTCCAGGTGTGGGCCAAGCCCTGGCACCGGTCACCTCAGAACGCTGTCAGCCCATCGCCAGCCTCCCTGGCTCTCCTGTGCACAGGGCTGGGCTATGCCAGCCTTCCAGGAGGCCGGAGGAGGCCCGTGGGGGTCTCCGGGTCCCAGGTCCTGTGTTACCCACAGGGCACAGCTCACTAGTGTCCAAAGTCCTCCCCTGACATCTCCTGGAGGGAGGCAGGGAGGCTGGGCGGAGAGCGTGAGGCTCAGACAGGCCACGCCAGACTCTAGACATACCACAGTCACGTGGCTGAGCCAGCACCAGGCCTCGTTATAGCCCGAGCTGGCCCCTTGCCGGGCAGCCTGGACCCACCTGGCTCAGTGGCTATAACCCTGAAGTCCCACATCCCCATCCACACACCCAGAGCCTAGGCCAAAGAGCCTGCTTGCTGAGAAGTGTAGTCAAGGAAGAGGGGGTGCTTGAGATGGGGCCTGGGCTCCTGTTCTGGCTCGGTGCCTTTGCATGCTGTGTGACCTTGGTCCGGGCACCTGCCCTCTCTGAGCCTCCATCTGCTCATCAGCAAAATGGAGGTGACGGTCCGAGGATATGTTTGAGAGTATCAGGATGACCTTGCTCCCCTACCCCATGGTCTCAGAAACCCCTCCCAGCCCTGAGCCAGACAGACTCCAGCTCCCTCCGCTCAAGAGGCCCCAGGACCAGCCCCCCCACACCTACCAGCGGATGTCAGCAACCACCGCCCAGTTGCAGGACAGAAGCAGCTCCCCGAGGGCCAGGAACACCTGTGGACAAGGACGCCAGTCACTGACCCCTCCCTGCATTCTCTTCCCGCCTGCAGGGAGAAAGGGGCCGACAGGATTTGATTCGCTGGGGTAGGCGAGGCCTGAACTGTTTCTTCAGTTCCAGCAGCCTGGGTGGGCGTTCCGGTCTGGGCAGGCTGGTGGCCATGACCCGGAGGAGAGGGCCAGGCCCCCAGGCCCCCAGGCCCAGGCCTTGAGGTCCCTCCTGGGGCCCAGTAGGAGGGCAGTCAGGACTTCCAGGCCTGTCCAGAGCGCCTCCCCCCCATCCTGGCACCTGCGGGGCTGGCATAACCTTGTGTGCCCGGTCCCGCCCTGCCCCGTGCCTGCCAGAGACTAGGGGCCACCGTGGACCTGTCTCGCCCAGTCCCTGAGCCCCCTGCCTCATGCCAGGGGATTAGGACAATCCTCATTCCACTCACTCAGGAAGAGCTTAATGAAGCAGCAAGAAGGGGGAAAAAAGTCATTTCTCAGAGCCTCCAAGAGCTTATTGCTGGAGTGGAATTAGTCATTCCTGGAGTCACGGGGCTGTGCCCGGGTCAGCCCGGGCTCTGGTTCCCAAAGGCCTGCGAACACCCAGGGCAGAGGAAGGGAAGGAGCCTGCTCCTCCCAGGCACCAGCACGTCCACCCTCTCGGCCACCCCGCCGGCGAGGGTCATGACACCCACCTCCCAGGCCCGCACACCCTCATCCCTGCTGCTGGCCCCATGCAAGATGAGGCCGGCAGAGGGGAGTCAGAGGGAAGCCCAGGATGGGGAGGCCTCGGGTGGAGGTGGCGCTAAGCCCAGCCCAGAGGGAGGGGCAGGGCCCAGCCCGAAGAGCCCCCAGGAGGCAGGCAGCTGGGATATGGGCCCCCTGTGCTGGGGGGCAGGGGCGTGAGCTCCCTCCGTGCGACCAGCCCCCCACCCTCTGCCCAGACTGGGGAACTCTGCGGCCCAGGGCTGGGCATCCATGGGGTGGGAATCGGGGAGTTGCTGGGGCAGGTCTCAGGTGGCCGCAGACCCACATTCCAGCCCGACAGGGTCTGCCACCCCGGCCTCCTGGGGCCACAAGAAAGCCGGGCCGCCCTCCCCGCCCTCCCCGCCCCTGGACAGCCGTCGGTCGCTCCTCACACCCGGCACCCTGGGCCGAGGAGCTGGTCTCTCCCTGGCTCCCCCACACCCACAGGACGTACTGAAATACACCTTTTCCTTCCTCCAGCTGGAGCGGGGTGGATCCCGACCCCAGAATGGAGCCCGCAGGCGGAGGCCACAGCCACAGGCTGCCGGGGATGCCAGGTTTCCTGAGACACACCTGGAAACCACCCGGTCATCAATCCTCCACGCGCGGCTTCGCGGGGTGAAGGCCGGGCTGGGAGCGGCCACCTCCTGGCCCTGTAATTACAGAGGCTCCCGAAGCGCCAGGAGGGCTCTCCCACAAAGGGGTGGGCCACCCTCGGCCTCAGCTATGCCCTCCGCGGGCCACGTGCAACTGGGTCTCGGAGCTTGGGGCTCCCGTGGCCAACACGGACTCCAGCAAACACCCACCTGAAAGGGCCCCGGTTTGGGGCCGAGTCCCCTCGAGGGATGTAGCTGGCTGTTCACAGCCCCGGGCTCCTCCTGGACGCCCTCCTGTGCCCAGAGGACCAGCCGGTCCCCGAGCCCTGTCTCTCCTCCTGCCGGCCAGGACAGCCGCGGCAGCCAGGACAGACCCCAGGACAGGCTGCCCCCAGCAAGCTGTCTGGGAAAGCCTGCTACACCTGGCCACTGGGGCTGCACACGGGGGTGGGGGCTCCCACGTGCTTGTGGTCCGTTCCCACCCTAACGTCGCTCAGCTCCGCCCCCTCCTCCGGCCGCCGCTGCTGGCCTGGTCCAGGCCTCCCCTCTCCTCCTCACCGGTTCCCAGGCCTCCCAACACCAGCCCCCAAGGGGACTTCCGAGTGGGAGGTCTGACTCTGCCCTTGTCCCCTTAGCGGCTTGTCCCCTTAGCGCCTTGCATGCTTCCCTGCACCCTGACTTCGTTCCCCGGGTGAGAGGGCCTGGGAACGCTGCCTGGAGCCTGAGAAACGGGGAGCCCCTCAGCCCCTGGCCTTTTCCTTTCAGACCCAAGAGGATTTCCCCCTCGAGCTGGGGCAGTGAGGGTGAATGTCCCTGGCCTTAGTCACCCCGGCCAGAGACACACGCGCCTACACTCTAAGCGCCTCCCGTGACTCACGCACATGTGCTCACACACTGCAGCCACACAAGTGTGCACAGAATCCCCACGCATGTGCACACGCAACTCACACCACACGTACATGCACGTGAGCCAACAGGGATGACTTCCAAAGCACCACCACGCGTGGCTGGGGTGAATGCATGGGTACGCGCGTGTTCTGGCGGCCTCGCAGACGTGTGCGCACCTTGCACACACCTCTCCGGGCGCACACACAGGGGGGCTTGGGGGGGAGGCAGACCCCTGTGGCGGGGAGGGGCCAGTCTTCCAGGCGGCAGTAACTGAGCTCAGAACCGCGAGGACTGGATCCTAGGCCTCCCTCGGATCGACTCCATGCCCCGTGTGGCTAAGCCGCTCAGGACAGGCCCCAGGCACACACTGGCTGCCAGCAAGCTACCAGGCCGGCTGGCACACTTTGCCCCTGGGCCTGCCAACCGGTAATTGCAGGGACTGGCGTCAGGGCGCGAGGGCACCGCTCAGTTCCCGGGGTCTGGCAGTGGCCCCGGCAACCTGGGAGGCAGGCAGGTGGGGAGCGAGGCAGCGAGGAGGCTGAGTTCTGCCGTCCTCCTGGAAAACTCAGCAGACTGCAGCCTCTCTGGGTGGGTGTTGCTGCCTGTCCAAGAAGAGACACCTGCTAGATCCTGGCAGGGAGCTATAGCCCTCAGAGCAAGGGCGGGTGGTCCCTCTTGGTCCCTCCCAGGCAGCCCCTGGCCAGGCTGGCTACTCCAGTTCAAGATGCAAGCGAAAGAGAAGTCCCCCAAGGGCCAAGTTGTAGGACAGCCCCCCAGAGCTGGGGCACCTGCCCAGCCCAGCTGTCTGGGCCGCCCCAGGGGCCAGAGAATCCTTGCTGACCCTGCCCGCCTCCTCCGAGTCCCCCGGGGGTGGTCAGCCGGGCAGATACTCCCATCCCTGGTCCTTGCTTAGGAGTCCCCGGGGCTGAGGAGGGCAGCGTCCCCTCCCTGAGGGAAAGGCCTTGGTGAGAGCTGGCTCTCCTGGGCGGGCAGAGACTCAGAGTTAGGGTCTCGTTTGGGCTGGAAGGGGCCTTACACATCATCTGGGGCAACTCCTCTGTAAAGACAGAGGGTTGGACTGCATCGCAGGCTTCCCTTCCCCCCAAAAGCAAAAAACAGTAAGTCAGGGGCGCCTGGGTGGCTCAGTCAGTTAAGCGACTGCCTTCGGCTCAGGTCATGATTCTGGAATCCCAGGATCGAGTCCCACATCGGGCTCCTTGCTCAGCGAGGAGTCTGCTTCTCCCTCTGACCCTCCCCACCTCATGCTTTCTCTCTCTCTCAAATAAATAAATAAAATCTTTAAAAAAAAAACAGTAAGTCAGAAAAAATATGTTTTTCACCAAAGAAAAGAACAAAACCTAATGAGACAAACATTACATAATTCTGGAGTACAGAACTTCTCAGTCTCCCCAGAGCCACCACAGTTGGAAGAAAGTGAACTGAGTAGCGGTCCTTTGTTCCCACCCCTAACTGGGAACCAGTGGGGAGGCTGCTGGGGAGAAATGGGGAAAAGTGGAGAAGATGAGCAATGACCCCTTACGGATTTCACTCGAGGCCAGAGGGGCTCACCGGGAAGGTAAGTAGGAGGATCCTGTGTGCACCAGAGTCTTTACTTACCCCCCAGAGGATGGCAGGGCCCAGGGCTCTAACAAAGACTCCCCACTGCCTGACTGGAGCCCCAATGCGCAGCCCCAGTGAGGGGGGAATGGCCCCAGGGAAGGCTGGGAGAGCCTCTCCGCGGTGTTGAAGCAAGTTCAGCATCGGAGCAGAGCCGCTCACGCCCAGGCTCGGCACAGAGGACAGAGAGGAACGAGAAGGGCAGAGAAGACTGGGACTCCCTTATCGATAGACCCAGCTAGCCCCTTCCCAGCCAGCACGTGGAAGGCGTGAGCTGCCGGGAGACAGAGGCCCACGCAGCAAGCACCTGCGGCCAGGAACGGAGGCCCTCAACCAACGATGCACAAGGGTCTGAGAGCTGCCAACAACCACCCATGAGCATGGTCGTGGATCCCGCCCCGTCAGGCCTTCAGATGACACCGCAGACCCTGGGCCAGCACCCACCCCAGCCTGGGAGAGATCGTGAAGTAGAGGGCCCAGCCGGGTCCAGCCCAGCACCTGACCCCCAGAGGCTGTGAGACAGCATGTGTGTTTTGTCTTAAACTGCTAAATTTGGGGGTGATTTGTTACACAACACAAGATAACTAATATGCTGGCTGAGCCATTGAATTTCAAGAATAAATAATGAAATCTTCAGGTATCCAGATGGGGAAAATGAGTCAACATTAAGGATTTTTTTAAACATTAGGCTAACTAGGGGCGCCTGGGTGGCTCAGTTGGTTAAGTGTCTGACTCTCGATTTCAGCTCCCATCATGATCTCAGGGTCATGGGATCAAGGCCCGCGTGGGGCTCCATGCTCAGTGGGAGTCTGCTTGGATATTCTCTCCTTCTGCCCCTTCCTCCAGTCATGCTCACGCTCGCTCTCTCTCTCTCAAATAAATAAAATCTTAAAAAAAAAAAAAAACATTAGGCTAACTTTATCCTCCACAGCAATATTTGATACTAAAAGACAACAGAAGAAATGCAGAGCAACAGGGAAGGAAACTGTGATCCAAGAGTATCAGACCCAGTTAGATGTCGTTCAAGGGAAGAGTCCAAGAGAAGACAGCCTCACAGACGAACGGACCGAAGGAGCAGTCTCTCTAGCTATAAACTGCTTCACCCCAGAATCCACCCAGGTAGGAGCTGAACCCAAACGAAGACCAGGAACGGAGGTTGGTGGGTGCTGAACCCATTCAACCTGGGACTCCCCCAAACATCTGTGAGTGTCATGCTTGGACTGTGGGGGTTGTAATCCAGCAAAAGTGAAAATAATCACATCACATGAACCGGGAGCCTGTGGAGAGAAGATGGGAGACAGAGAGAAGGCAGGTGCTCTCTTTCAAGGTCAGGATTCACCACTAAGTCCAAAATCTTAAAATTAATTTGAACTTAAGGGGCGCCTGGGTGGCTCAGTCGTTGGGCGTCTGCCTTCGGCTCAGGTCATGATCCCGGGGTCCTGGGATCGAGCCCTGCATCGGCTCCCTGTTCAGCGGGAAGCCTGCTTCTCTCTCTCCCACTGGCCCTGCTTGTGTTCTCTCTCTCGCTGTGTCTCTCTCTGTCAAATAAATAAGTAAAATCTTTAAAAAAAAAATTAATTTGAACTTAAACAATCCCTTTTACTTTGCTTCAATTTCTTCAGGTAATTCATATAAATTAACTAAATGTATGATTCAATTTATGGGAAATATCCAGAATGAACAAATCTATAAGGACAAAAAGTGGATTAGTGGTTACCCAGGGCTGGGGTAGGGGTGGCTTGGGGAAACGGGAAGGGACTGATTAACAGATGTGAAACTTCCTTTAGGGGTGATAAAAATGTTCCAAAATTGATGTGATGATTGCACAGCTCTGAATATACTAAGAGCCAATGAACTGTTCGCTTTGAAGGGGCGAATGGTATGGGCCGTGAATTACATCTCAATAAATCTGGTTTTAAAATTACACTACTATATGACCTCATTCTAACAAAAATATTTATGGAAACACAAATTGGTGTACATCTACAGAGACACATATGGAATGATGATCACCTAATTAAAAAACAAAAGCAGAAACAAACAGGCCCAGATGCTGAGAGCAGTCAATTCTGGGGATAGGAATGTGGATAACTGTTATTTTCCCCCTTGCGCTTTCCGCTGTGGCGTTTATGTTTTAAGTTTCCCGCAAAGGAAGATACGCATGTGATACAGTGTGGCGAGCTGAACCGTCCGCCCCCTCCGGACCTCGCGGTAGAGCGGAGGGGGGCGCGGTAGAGCGGGAGGCACCCACGCCCTGGCATGGAGCGCTCCGTCCAGCCATGGTCCTCCCCTCTGCGCACGCGCTCCTGGCAACCCCGCTCAGCCTCGCGGCTTCACCTGACCGCCAAGACCGCTCTCCCAAGCTTCAGACTCAAACCTTGACGTCTCCAGCTAATGCCCGAAGAGGCATCTCGAATTATACACGTCGAAAATCGAATTCTTTTTTTTTTTTTTAAAGATTGTATTTATTTATTTGACAGAGAGAGACACAGCGAGAGAGGGAACACAAGCAGGGGGAGTGGGAGAGGGTTAGAAGCAGACTCCTGGCTGAGCAGGGAGCCCAATGCGGGGCTCGATCCCAGGACCCTGGAATCACGACCTGAGCCGAAGGCAGACGCTTAACGGCTGAGCCACCCAGGTGCCCCGGTAACAGATGCCTCTTTAACTATTAATATTCTTTTTTTTTTTTTAGATTTTTTATTTATTTGACAGCGAGAGAGACAGCGAGAGAGGGAACACAAGGAGGGAGAGTGGGAGAGGGAGAAGCAGGCTTCCCGTGGAGCAGGGAGCCCGATGCGGGGCTCGATCCCAGGACGCCGGGATCATGACCTGAGCCGAAGGCAGACAAAGACTGAGCCACCAGGACCCTGGGATCACGACCTGAGCCGAAGGCAGACGCTTAACGACTGAGCCACCCAGGCGCCCCGAAAATCGAATTCTTAATCCCACCCCCTCCGAAACAAAGCACTGCCCCTCCCTCAGTGTCCCGGATTGGTATTTGGCAACGCTGCCTCGGATGGCTTGCCGAAACCCAGGGTCACCCTGGCTCCTCCCCACCCTCCCCCGATACCCAACGCCTAACCCAAACATACCCAGAACCTGACCCCTTCTCCACACTTCCTCCACCCCACCCGGGCCCACGCCGCAAGCAGCTCAAGCCTGTCTTACTGGAAAGCCTCCTCATGGGTTTCCCTGTTTCTGACTTTGTCCTTTCTCACTCTGCCAACAACACGGCCCCTAGAGAGGCCCTGTCAAATCACAGGGAAGACAGTGGCCACACAGTGATCACGCATCTTGGAGTCCACACCCTGCACGGGCACAGTGAACCCGGCCAGCCTGCACCTTGCTCCGACCGACAAGACACGGAGGCGGTGCTGCTGTTCCTGGCCTGGGCCTCGGGAGCCGTGGCAGCCTCCATCCGTGCTTTCCGGGAGCGCTGCCCTGAGACAGCCCTGTGGGAAGGCAGGCCACACAGCAGAGGACACATCCACTCAGAGGAGAACCCAGGAGCCCACAGACAGACAGGAGGGAGGCCAACGTGGATGTCCAGCCCACGCCTTCTTCCAGGTCCAGGCGGCCGCGTGAGTGAGCACAGGCGGAACCCGCCAACCCACTGAATCGTAAGAAATAGCAATTCACTGTTTGGGGGGTGATTTGTTACGCAGCAACAGGTCACTGTTACAAAACCACGAGTCAGATCAGTTCATGTATGTGCTAGAGATCCTGCCATGATTTCCCACTTCTCTCACGCTCGAGGCCTGTTCTGTGGACAGGGCTCTGCACCCCATGGCCGTTGCCTCTGACCTTACGTCCTCTGCTCTTCCCCAGCTCGCCCCGTTCCCACCAGGTTTCCTTAAGCACACAGGCCATGCTCTCCCCCTAGGGTCTCTGCATCGGCTGCTCCCTCCCCACCGTACCCCGATGTCCACCCAGCTCCGCTCCTCACTCTGCTACTGAAGTGTCACCATCTCGGCAAGGCCTCGCTGACCACCTGGCCCGGCCCCGGTCCCTCCTCTTGTCCCCTTTCCCTGCTCTGTTAGTCTCCACAGAACACATTCCCCCCTAATGGTGCATGGCACACGGAGGTGCTCGGGAAGTATCTGATAAGTGAGCGAACGTTTCTGCTCATTCCCAGCCACCTCACCCTGCTGGGCTCTGCACCTTGAGGCCCTCGGGGCCCAACAGGGGTTTGAGGGTGAAGACCCCACTCCAAGGTTTCTCGCTTGTGAGGCCGGAAGAGCAGGTGGGACTAGAAGCCCCCTGAGGGTGGCCCACACCTGTGGGGCTTCATGGCTGGGTGCCCGGAGGAGCCCAGATTATATTTACCCCAAACAGACACTGAATATCCACCTGTTCCCTCAAAAGTGATGCTGTGTAACTTTCAAGGGCAGGTCATAAAAGCAACGTGGTGTCACCGGGCCCTCTCGGGACCCTCGTCGTTGGGGGCCAGCCGCCATGTTTTGAGGAAGCCCCGGCCCCACGGGGAGGTCACGGGCCGCTGTTCTTGCCGACAGCTCCAGCGTCCACCACCTTTGATGGTCCGGCCCTCCCCGCCCCAGCCCCCCCAGTCAACCTCAAGTGGGAAGGAGAGAAGTTATCCCCACCCCCAACCCACCCAAACGGCAAACTCATGAGCAAAACAAGTGTTTTTGTTGTTTTAAAACTGCTGGGTTTCACCACATCCCATAGTGACTAGAACAGGCATGGAAGCTCATTGAGCTCCTCAGGGAAACCGAGAGGTCGGGACTAGCACCCCACGTTACCAAGAACCGGGGCTCAGCAAGGCCAAGCTCTTACCCCGGCTCACACAGCTCGCAGTGCAGATGCAGGAACAATGTCCAGGTCTTCCCGAAGCCTCGATGCCCACGCACTCCCGTCCCGACTCCTGCCCCTCCATCTGGACCACAAAGCCCACCTGAGGCGGGCGGCTGACATTCAGCCGCGTCCTGCGGCCACCGGGCCGGAAATGGTGGAGCCCTTACCCTGGGCTCCGAGTATAAACCCCTTCTCCTCTGAAGGGCAGTAGCTCTGGGAAGGAGGCCAAGGAAGGGGGTGTGAGCCAAGACCCGCTGTGCGTGTCTGGATCCTAATTAACAGCCGAGCAGCCCGCTTCCCCTGCCAAGGGGCCCGGAGGGAGGGACGAGATGGAACGCTCTCTGTGGAGGTGGGCTCCGGGCATGGGCTCCCGGGAAGGCCCCAGAACAAACTTCATGAGCTCAGGGAACCTCACCGCCAGGAAACGTCCAGCACAGCGCGGCCCCTACTTCTAGAAATGTGGGAGCAGGCGCACAACGCTGCCCCAAATCGCTCCTCACGGAGCAGGGGGTCGACATGATGTGCGCACGACGCTTGGTGCCTGGACACACACGCGTGTGCACGCTCATGCACAGACCCGTGAAACAGCACACAGACACGCTCCTACACACCTCACACACACGTGCAGTCCACATACAGCGCAACCACGTGGGCCCACAGAGATGCACACACGCGAGACACACGTGTCCACGCGCGTATCCACGACCTGAATAGATTCACCTTACAGGGCACGCACGCGCACACGGGCCCGCCTTCCCGAGAAGCCAGATCCGTTTCCCCCGGATGGTCAGAGACAGTGCAGGAAGAACCGGCTTGGTTCCTGGAATCTGGGGAAGTGAAGGGGTACATGGACGGACGGACGGACGGACGGAAGAGACCCAAGTGACTCTTCCCCTTCTGAACACAAGTCAATCCCTCAGCCCTCTCCGGACACCCTTTCTGACATCGGCCCCGGACGCCCCCAGACCTGCTGACGGTGCTTCCTGCTGGGCCGCAGCCAGGCCCCACCTGTTAGGTTTGCAGGGGTGACGTTGTGACCCCCAGCTCCAGACTCCACGTCCAAGTCCCCACCAGCACCTCCCACCACTGCGTCCTCCAAACCCGCTGCACCTCTCCCGGGCGGAGAGGTCCCCGCGCCTCCACGTTCTCTCACACCCCACACGGAGTCACCAGGCGTGATCCACCCACGCCTCCCGCCTCCGTGGGGTGGCTCTGGGCCACGCCTCGCAGCCGCGCTGCCCCATCCAGGTCAGGGCAATGGCCTAGCGCCGCCCACGCCTGGGTCCGCAGCAACCAGACCGATCCTACTAAACGTGGGCCGATAACCGAAGAACAATAGAGAAAATCAATAAAGCCAAAATTGGCAGCGAACTGACACCGACCAGGAAGAAAGGACAGGTCACTAAAACAGGGTGGGAGAGGCGCCCGCCTGCCGACCTCGCGGAGACTGGAAGGGGTTACTATGAACAACCGTACACCAACAACTCAGACGCTTACACAAAGGTACACACTCTTAGAAAGCCGCCAACTCTCGAAAGCGACAGAAAAGAAATAAAAAGCCTTAATTGACCTATAACAAGTAAACACCGAGTCAGTAACCACGAAACTTCCCACAAACAAAAGCCCAGAACCAGATGGCTTCCCCTGTGAATTCTAAAAATGTCTAAAGATGAATTAACACAAATCATTCCCAAACTCCTCCCAAAATGAAAGAGGAAGAAGGACTTGTCAGGGCGTTCCGTGGGGTCATCGCCACAGCCCACATCAGCATCTCTGGTGGCGAAGGCGCGGCCAAGACAGGGTCCGCGCCGGGAACGCAAGTCTGGCTAACACAGGACGATCAGTGCACCGTACTGTAAAGGACAAGCCACGTGGGCCCCTCGACAGACCCCCTCACTCAGCCCAAGCCGGTCCCAGCCGACGCATGCAGGCCCCCTGCGACCCCGACCTCCTGTCCTCCCGTCCGTCCCTCCTCACTAAGCACGGGGTTCTTGCGGTTCCTCAGACCCAGCAGGTGTGCATCTGCCCCGGGACCCTAACGACCCACACCAGCCCTCCTGCACCTCCTGCAGGACCACCCACGTCTTCGCCCAACACCGCCTCCTGGGGAGCCCACGGCCGCACAAATCCGCCCCCACACACTCCCAAGCGCTGCATCCTCCGAAACATCCTGGAGCGCACTCCTGTCTTGCCTGCCCGCTGCCTCCCTCGGCGAGGATGTAACCCCCGAAGGACAGAGATGCTTAGTCCTTATCCGCTGCCGTACCTGCCGCAGTTAAACCAGCAGGCCCTCTGCAGGCCCTCGATGTTTGTTGAATGACTGAATGATGTGAATGCCTGGCACTGAGTTTCGGGCCCAGCACTGAGCAAGATGGGAACCGCCCTGGACCTCTGGGCTGGGAGAGCGGTCAGAGCATGAGGAAGACGGCCTGAGAGCACCAGGAGGGGAGCGAGGGTGGGGCCCGGCGGTCAGGGAAGCTCCACGGAGGGACGGGGCGGGGAGGGAACCAGGAGGGGCCTGCCCGGGGGACGCGGCCGTGAGGGCCATCCGGGTAGTTCCCCGAGGGCTTCGAGTGCCAACAGGAGGAGCCGGACTGGGTTCCAGAGGCACCAAGGAGCCCGGGAAGGTCCGCGGTGTCACCGGCCACGTGGGGAAGAGAAACTGCGGTAGGTGAGCAGCAAGGTGAGCAGCCCGGGAGGCGGCTCCTGGCCTGGGTCCTGGAGAAAGACAGAAGGCCTGCGCCACGCCAGGCAGAGGGGACGGGGAGAGGAGCGTGGGCCTGGACGTGGGAGGGTTCTGTGACTGGAGCTGGGCGGGTGGGAAGCAGCCGGGGCCTGGATCTCAAGCCCGAACGACGGTTAGACGTCAGAGGCACAGACGGAAGCACGGAGCGGGCTCCTGCCCAGGAGGTCTGGAAGGTTCCGCGCTGCTCCCGGAAGGCTGGAGCCTGGCCTGGGGGCTCAGTGCCGCTGGTACCCCCCAGGCCCAAACACGAGCCACGGGAAGGAGTGGCTTCCCGGCACCAGAGGCGGGACGCGTCCCGGGCCTGCCCACCGTCCTGCCCCGCAGCCCCTCACCCTTGGCCAGGCCTCGAGAAGAATTTCTGCGGGTGGCTTTGTCAGCCAGGCGCAATGTCACTTCCAGACGAGGCATCCAGCTCTGGAGATGCGCCCGGCTGCAGAGGGGGAGACAGCTGTGTCCCCTAAACACAGCCAAGTAGCCGCCTCCCAGAGCCAACCAAGACCGTGGCAGAAGCAGGGCTGGCAGGGGTCCACGGCCCCAGCCGATGCAGGGACAGGCCCGTGATGGGCCTCCATCTGCCCGCAAGGTCGGGCCCACACAGCCCCCTCTCCGTCTTCCGCTCCCTCCGCCAGGATGTCAGCGGGAACCCCGGCTCTTATTAGTGCCTAGTGTACACCGGGCTCTGCTCCTCCCCCAGGGGCGACAGGGTCAGTACGGCGTCTGTGGGCTGACTCTCCGTTTCGTCTGTCCCACTGTCTGTGTTGCTGTCTCTGGGCCTCAGTCTTCCGATCTGTAAGTGGGGGTGAGAAGCCCTTCCCCGCGAGGGTGCCGTGAGGGCTACGTAGGAGCACGCGCAGAACGCAAGCCAGCAGGGCCTGTCTGCTCTCCAGGGATTTCGGCAGGAGCCCACCCACGGCTGGACACACGAGAGACGCACCGGCCCCGCCCTCAGGCCCCAGGAGAGAAGCGCCCCCACCCCGGCATGTAGAGGGAAGGTTGCGGAGGGTTCATTTGAAGAGTGCGGACGCTGGGGAGGGGCTCCGGGCAGCCCACCCCCAGACTGAGGATGTCAGCGACATGCTGACCTTCCTGCGCCAGAGGGCACCGCGGGGGCACCCCAGCACATCACCCGGGAGCGCGAGGACAAGAGGGCCGAGGCCCATCCTGAGCACACGCAGGGGTCTGACAGACGCCACAGACGGGGAGGGCCCGAGGGTCATGAGAGGGGACCGGTGACAGGGTCCGGGCAGGAAGAGCCGGAGGGGCCACCGCGGAGCCGAGCAGAGGGAAGCCGTGCCATGGAGGCGACAGGGTCACCTGCACCAAGAATCGGACGATGCAAATACCAGAGCTCCTAAACCCACAAAGCGCCCCCGAGCGCAGAGCCAGCCAGAGTCTGGGCCACAGCAAAGCGACTCTGGACTCAGAGAATCCTGCCCCACCTCGGGCTGCCCTCGCCCAGCCTGGAGGGGAGGGCCACCCTGGGAACAGAGCGGAGGTGGGCCGAGCGGGACCAAACCAACCGCAGCTCCCTCTTGCCCCGGTGCCATGTTCTGGGCCTGGACGGAGAGTACTGGGAAGCAGAACCAAAGGCTGGGTTGAAATGGGACCAGGCTTCTTTAGTTCACGAGCGTAACTGAAGATCTGTGGGGTCTGGTCGTGGGTAGGAGACTAGTAAAGCCGTTAGCGATTTGCCTTCTGAGTCCAGCCTGCTCAGGGGCATCTGTATCCGTGACGGGGGACCCCAGGACCTTGGGGCGGCATGGGAGGGGGAGGGGAATCCGTCTGGCAGGGGCAGAATCACGGGTCCCTTCCCCTTGGGTGGGACCATTGGGGCTGGGGTGTGGGGAGCCAGGGACACTGCTGGGCACGTGGGGGGGTGCACACAGCCCCCCCATACGCCACGGTGCCGGAGCCCAAGCATGAGCACAGAATGGTCTGGAAAGGCTCTTGGAGAAGAAGCCTTTGCACTGGGCCTTGCAGAAGCAGAAGGATTCAGATGCCCAGGAGGGAAGGGCGTCCTTGGCAGAGGCTGGGAGGCGTGAGCCTGTGGCTGGCGTGGCCACGCTGTGGCCTGGTTGGCCTGGTCCGCCCTGGTGACAGGATATATGGGATAGTGTCAGACCAGCACTCTACAGTGGCACGGCTGTGGCCGATCTGGGCCTCACTCCCCTCGTCGTACCCTAAGTCTCCTCGAGCTCACAGCATCCTCGAGGAATGACTGAGTCCCACTGTCTCCAACCAAAGTGTTAACCAGCGGCTCAGAGGACACACTCTGGAGTCAGAAAGGCTCAGACTCAAATCCCAGTTCTGTTCCTTCCCAGCTGTGCTACTCCTGGTAAACCTCAACTTACGCATCTGTAAAATGGGCATACCCAATGCTCCCCGGGAGGAGTGATAGACAGAAGTAGAGACCGGGCACAGTATCAGCCCATGTGAACGGGAGCGACACACCAGACCCCCCCCACCACCCCAGGGGCCCTCACTTACATAGGACGCCAGGAGAGTGACCGGGGCCAGGATGAGAGCCAGGTAGAGGCAGGGGGCAGCAATAAGCAGGCTACAGGCACAGATGAGGGGCTCAGCCCGCGGGTTGACCTTCTTGTACCTCCTTGAAGCCTCTGCTCCCAGGACCACCCCAATGATGCCAGTCACCACAGTCAGAATCCCAAAAATCAGGCTGAGGACAAAGAACGGAGCAGGGTTAGTCAGCCAGGTGGGGTCAGCCCTGCCCTGGGGTTCAGCCCCCCGTGCAGGACCGAGTACCTACGGGGAATGTGGCTGTGAGCCCCTCCCCGTCCCTCCGAACCAAGGCTCCTGACCCGTGTACTCCCTCCCCCGTTCCTGCCTCATCCTGGGGACATCACCGGCCATGGGGGTGACCGGCCCAGCATGCCTCACCTCCAGTGAGCTTCTCCAACCTCTCAGCATCCCACCTGGCCCCTCAGAAATCTCAATTGTCCCACTCCGGCCCCAACCTCCTCGCCTTCTTGCCCCCACACGAATGGGAATGGAGACATGGGAACATTTATTTACTGAGCTCCTAGGATCCCCCGGCCCTTATCGAGCTTTGCCCACGCCCTCCTGAACCCCACTGTTCCACATGGTCTTGGCACCCTCTCAAGCTGCCCCCTCCTAACTGCACTCCCAGGCCCTCCTTCAGCTGCACTTGGCCCCCTGCACACCCCCTGGGGAAAGCTGTCCCTCCAGAGCAGACTCCATACGGGTCCCCTGAGGGTGCTTTCTAAAATACAGATCTGCCCGACCCCTGCCGAAAACCCTCCACCGGCTCTCAGACACCCACTGGATTTGTGCCAACCCACTATGATGAACGTGGCCCTTCATGGTCTGACCCTGGTTGACCTCAACCCCCTCCCCCAGCTCCAACCTCTTCTGCCCCCAGACGAGTTTCTGTCCCCACTTCAGACTTTCACTCCTCCATCTGGACACTCTTCACTAGTTTTCCCACCTACCAAACTTCTACCCATCCTTCAAGACCCCTCACAAATATCCCCTCTCTGGAGATGCCTTCCCCTGCTCCTCTGCACATTCCTTCACTCCCTTCGGCTCCCAGAGCACCCTCTGTGTTTCCACCATCAAGGTCGTTCACCAGACTGTGACGTCCTGGAGGACAGACCCCGGCTTCGGCTTACTTTCTTGACTCCATGCTAGCAGCACAGACAAATGTGAGCACACGAGCTCATGCACCCGTCCCAGAACTCCCAGAGCCTGAGCTGGACTCCTGTGTCCTGGAGCTGCCTGCCCTTGCCGCACCCTCACCCTGGGGCTTACCCCAACCACGGAGGGTGTAGTAATAGCTGAGGTGGGTGCAGAACCCCAACACCGGGACTTCTACCTACTCTGTGGCAGGCTGAATAATGCCCCCCAAGGTGCCTGTGTCCTAATCTCTGGAACCTGTGACTGTTACCTTCTACGGCAAAACAGACTTTGTCACTGGGATTACGTTAAGGGTCCATATTCGAGGGGCCCTACAGGCAGCCACCAGCGTCTCTATGAGAGGGAAGCCAAAGGGGACTTGAGACACAGAGGACAAGGCAACAGGACCATGGCTGCAGAGACTGTGGACGTGGCCACAAGCCAGGGCACGCTGCAGCACCCAGAGGGGACAAGGCAGCAGGACGGTCCCCTGGGGACTTGAAGGGGGTGCGGCCTGGCAGAGCTTGGCTCTGGACGCCTGGCCTCGGGACCTCGAACGATTCTGTTGTTCTAAACACCACGTCTGTGCCACCTGCCACGTGAGCCCTAGGACGTCGTTGGCCACACGGGGTCCATGAGGGGCCAGGTCGGAGGACGAGGCTGAAGCTGAGAAAGGGGAACTGACTTGCCCACGGATGCAGAGCCAGCGAGCGCCAAGCGAGAACGTGAGTCCTGTGCCCCCCGTGTGTCCGGGCTGCCGCGGGGCCCCTCCCCCGTGTGTCCGGGCTGCTGTGGGACTTTGAGACCCTGGTCTCTGTCTCCGGGAGGTAACAAGCTAGGAGTAGAGCCAAGACCAACAGCACAATCTCACTGGATGCCCTCCCTCACTCCTTCCCTGATGCTTCCCCTGAGCACCTGCTGTCTACCGGGAGGCCGCAGATGTTCACGTCGCCAGCAGCCCCAGGCGGCTCCAGACGCTCCAGGATGTGGCCCTGGGAACACCAGCTCCGGAGTCAGATGGGTTTGAGGCTGGCTCTGTTGCTTGGACAACTCACTAACCGTTCTGATCTTCCATCTCCTCGTTCCATAATACAGGAACAACAGGGTTCATTATCATAAACCCTCAGAGGGTTTTTCAGGTAAAATGCTCCTTATTCGGGCCTGAACTAACGTGATCGTGATCGCTTAAGAAGTAACCATGGAAGGGCGCCTGGGTGGCTCAGTTGGTTAAGCGACTGCCTTCGGCTCAGGTCATGATCCTGGAGTCACTGGATCGAGTCCCGCATCGGGCTCCCTGCTCGGCGGGGAGTCTGCTTCTCCCTCTGGCCCTCCCCCCTCTCATGTGCTCTCTCTCATTCTCTCTCTCTCAAATAAATAAATAAAAATCTTTAAAAAAAAAAAAAAAAAAAAAAGAAGTAACCATGGAAAAGGGAAGGGAGCTTCAGGCAGAAGGCCCAGCTCAGGCCGAGGCACAGACAAGTGAGAGGGCGTGGGACATTCTGGACATCACGTGAAGCCCCCTCTGGGCTGCAGTGGGGGAGATGGAGACAGAGGGGAGGCCGGGGAGAAGGGGGGAACACAGGTGTCACGCACCACAGCCCGTGTCTCTGAGCCTCGGGGAGCAGGGCCGCAGGGACTGAGGAGCAAGGCGGAGACAAGGAGGAGGAGAAAGGGAGTGACGGGGGCCTGGGGCTGAGCTGGAGAGGTGTCGGCCTGGGCACAGTGCAGGATGAGGTGGGAGCGGGACATTGCCCTCCGCATGGCTGTATCTTCCACCCCAACGTCCTGGCAGCTTTCCCAGGACGCTTGGTGCCCCAGACGAGGCAGAGAACACATGAGTGCAGGTGTGAACTGCCTGAGCCCCGTAAGTGACGAGACATCCCAGTGCCTCAGTTTGCCATCTGTAAAATGGCCTCACGCTGCAGGTCCCATCACCCCACAGGCCCCACAGGCCCCAGAGAAGGCTCACCCCTCTACCACGTGCCTTCCGGACCCCCACAGCAGCCCAAGAGTGGGGAAACTGGCCCAGAGGAGATGAGGCTGCTGGCCTGTGGCCACCCAGAGCCCCAGGAGCTCAGCCAGAGCTGGATCCTGGCCTGCTGGGCCGCCTAGGTCCCAAGTCTGAGACACTGAGCTCTGGGGCTCAGAACCGCCTGAGCACTTGCCTGCCAAGAGCCCCCTGACCTGGGCCAGGGGCCCACGCCTCCCGGAGGCCCCTCACCTGTCTTGGTTGTTGCACAGATCCTGGAGGCAGGGAAGCTGCAGCCCATGCACTACATGGGCCTCGAGCAGAAACCTGGGGGCCCAGAAGCCCAGCACTCCAGTCACAAAGGCTATGGCGGTCACCCCAAGGGTCGACCACACAAAACTCCAGCTGCAAGAGAAAGTGTCCTGGCTGAGACCCCCGGGAGAGGGCTGGGGTTGCAGGGCCCAGCGGCTCCTGTCAGGCCCTGCCCCCACGCCTGGAAACTCTGGTCACCCAGGCGCTTGGAGGGCTCCAGGCTCTGGATCCTCCCCAACATTGCCTAAGAGCCCTGCACAACCCCCTCCACACTTTCCTTCTCGCTGGGCCTTCCTCCCTCCTCTCTGCAGGGCCAGCTCTCCCCATCCCAGAAGGCCCAAAGCCAACAGCACATTCTCCAGGGCACTGTCCCCGCTGCCCCCACCTTCCTCCAAGTGCCCTCCACCGGGCATGGCTCTGTATCAAAGAGAGCTGGGTCCCGTCCGCGCCCCACATTCCAGTAAATCATGAGGCCTGGGAGTGCAGTTGACTCCTGTCTGCCCCCACACCCATGCCTGGGACAGAGGATGGACGCGCTCCCACAGGCTTGCAGAGGTGAGTGATTAACTCCCAGCATCCTCCCGGCAACCCTGGGAGAATTACGTCCATTGAATAAATGAGGGGAGTACAGTTCCAAGTCTCAGGTCACTCGGGGATAAAGCAGTGGCCAAGCCAGAGTCAAAACTCACACTGCCTCCCCCTTCCCTCCCTCCCAGCCCCATCCTGTCGCATGGCAAAGCGAGAAGGGGGCCTCCAAGTGAGGGAGGGGCACCTCAGTTGGTGAGTGGGAGCTCAGAGGAGGAAGAAGACTATGAACATTGGGGCTCCCTGGAGGCGGAGAGAGGCAGGGCAGGGCTGCTGGGGCAGACGGGGGTTCTCAGGGACGTGCAGGGAGGAGCAGGGACACTCACTTTCTCCCCAGGTACCTGACATCCTCACACCAGCTGCTCCTCGGGTCCCCCACGGCCACCTCTTCCTGCTTCTCAGCAGCTCCCCGAGGCGGGTCTGGAACCAGCGCGATAAGCAGGATCAAGGCCACGGCTTCCAGGCAAGGCATGACCTGGGCATGGGAGGGCCCAGGAAGCTCAGGACCACACATACATGCCCTGGACCCCGGAGATCCTGCCGGTGACGAGCCATGTGGCCCAGTGTCTGGGAGGCTCTGTGCCCTGGGGGTGGGGCAGGGGGCTCATTTCTTGGCTGTGCCCTCACACCTAGGACTACAGCGTCTCTGGGGAGTAGGGTCCCCTTGGGACTTCCTTTAATGTGTGCAGTAGACACTACTCCCTTGGGGCCCATGAGCCCGACCAGGAGGACTCACCACCTCTACCCGCCAGGCCCGTCCTACCCTGGGCTGCTCCTACCCTTGTCTGTCCCTCCCCGAGATTCCATGATGCAGCCCGGACCACCCCACCCACGTTACAAGCCACTGGCTTGAGCTCACCCCGCTAGCAAACCCAGCAGCCAGCATCTGAACCCAGGGCTGTGACCTCCACAGTCGTGTTCCATCCAATTTCTGAGCTGCCAATGTCTGACACCCCCCCATGGCGCCAGTGACCGTGCCAAGTGGCTAAGGCCACTGGAGGCTGGAAAGTCCCTGCCGGCCCAGGGGGATCGGAGGGAAGAAGAGGAGGCTGGACTCACTCGGAAGGCCAAACGCCAGTTCCCAGTTAGCTGCAACACGGCCGACCCCAGCACGTAGCCCAGACCGCTGCAACAGAGGGCCAAGGGGGATGGGCAGTGAGGGTGGGGGCAGGTCCAAGGCTGCCAAGCCAGCCTGTGCTGGGCACCCCACCCCAAGGAGCTGGCTTCCTGCTACTCACAGCCCTGCCACGGACAAAGTGAGCCACGTGAGGCCCAGATGTCCACTGCCCTTGGTCCGGTCACTGGTGACCTCTGGCTCCAGGCCCGTCCCCTGCACCACTGCCCAATGCTGCCCTGCCTGAGTCAGGCACTTCCAGGAAAGCTGGATCAGAGCTCAGAGGTTGGATGGCAAATCCCACTCTGACCTACCCACACCCCCCCCCCCGGGGGATGCCTGGCCCAGCCCCACACGCTCCCCAAGGAGGCCTTCCTGAGTGTCCTAGGGTAGAGGGAGCACCTGTATTAACCCTAACCCTTAACACAGCCCACTGGCCAGTGTTCTCACCTCCCTGTACAGACGAGGAAACTGAGGCCCAGAGGGGTAAACGGACCCGGCAGGGAAGGAGGCAGGCTGGGATTCAAATCCCATCCCCAGCCCAGCTTCTGTTCTGGTTCCTGTGGGCCTCAGTCCACCACCTAGGGAAGTGGGTCCTGGGTGGTACCAACCTTCCAATAGGGATGAAGATGTAGAAGATGGCCAGCACTCGGGTCCGCTGGTCCCTCACAAAGAGGTCGTCCAGGACGGTGGGCGCGATGGTGGAGTAGCTGGCCGAGCCTATGCCCACGACTCCCCGGGACAGGAAGAAGAGCCAGGAATGCTGACACAAGACGCCAGTGAGTCCGGGATCACCCACAGGGCAAGGGACCGGAGTGATGACACGTGCCCCCGGGGGAGGAGGTGGGGATGGGGCTAAAGACCCCTGGCTGGCCTCCCAGCCCAGGACCCCCCTGCATCACACGGGTGGCCCCTGCTCCCGGGGACCCCAGGCCCAGGGGAAGCCTTTTTCTGGGCTCCACCTTTGCCAGGCAGGCGGGTTCCCCAGACAGAAGCGGTCACAGGCAGCAGTGGGAGGTGCAGGAGAGGAAGGGTCCCGTTGAGAGAATCCAAGGAGGTGCGCTCTCTAGGCCCTGGAAGGCACCCTGCAGCGAGCCGGGAGCCCGGAATGTATGGAGGCAGGCCCATCCGCTTTCCAAGGGAGGAAGCAGGTGGGGGCAGGACCCCGGGGGCCTTGCAGGGGTGAGGGGACCTACCTGGGGCGAGATGAAGGAGCTGGAGAGGCCTGCCCCCGACCAGAGCAGGATCCCAACACTCAGAGTGGCTTTGCGGCCATGCCGGTCGCCCAGGTAGCCGAACACAGGTGCAGACAGCAGCAGGCTGCAGATGAAGACTGGGGGCACAGGCAGGGGTCACATGCGTCCCCCACTGTGGCGGATAGGCGGACGGGCCCGCAGGCCCCCAGAAGGTACCTGGCTCAGATGCCACAAGCTGGCAGCGGCAGTGGGTGGGGGCCAGGAGGAGGAAAGGATACGGTGAAGCCCCCATCCCCGCCTAACACATAACCCAACGCCCAGAGTCAGGGGCACTGGAGGAGGAGCTGAGGGGCTGGGCTTGCTCACCGTGCACCCCTCCGAGCAGCCCCCCAAGCGCCTGGGAGGCTGAGCCCCAAGTGAAGGTGGAGCCTGTCCTGGAGCAGCACAGGGGGCCCCCAGTGCTCCCCACCAGGACCCTGTCTTTGCACAACTCCCCCCCCTCCTCGCGCCCGGCGGGGCTGGTCTGACTTTGCTCTCACACCCCTGCTGGGGGCGGGGTGGCGGGAGGCGAGGGAGGTCTGCCCGGGCCTGCTCTGCAGACCAGCAGGGTCTAGAAGGAGCGGTCGTTCCCGGAGGCTGGAAAAGCCCTGGTTTTCCGAAGTAGGTAGACCATTCCCCTGACACTGTCGGTTGTATTTGTACCACTTTTTAAAGTAAACCCTTCTGAATTGGCGACTGGATTAGTGAACACATTTGCTGCTCTGCGAGGACAAAGAAACGGCCACGCTTTTGCACGACTCTGCCCTGCGCATAGGTACCCTCGCCGCTCCAAACCGCCTCCGCCCTCCGCAGGTGGAGCGAGGCGGCCTGGACCCGCCTCCACCGGAGGCCCCGCCCCACACCTGGGCCTCCATTCGCTGAGCTCAGATGATTGACATGGCCCGAGCCTAATGAGCGTCCAGACTCGTCCCAGCTCAGGTTCCAGCCCCTCCCAGCCCCTCCCACTCTCCCCGACCTGCTCTAGTATTAGGCTGAGCCATATGCAGTTGCAGAAATTAGGCCAGTTTTGACCTACAAAAAAACGGCAATTTAATATGGTTCGACCTAATACTCCACAGAGAATGGTCTTTGGTGTCAGTGGTATTTAGAATTTTAATAGCTACTGCCAAAATAGGCCTCCAAAAAGGCTGTATCCATTTACACAGGCACAGAAGTTCATGCTCCCTTGCTGACATTTGATAGGATCAATCATATTGTTTTTGTTCATTTAACGGTTGAAAAGCAGACGGTGTCTCGCTGATGTTTTAATCTGCATCGTCCTTATGTCCAGTGAGTCTGAGCAGCTTCCTGTGCTCACGTCCTCTGCCCATTTTTCTATGGGGCTCCCTGTGGTTTGCAAATCATGTCTCCCAGTCCTTTATATTTGTTTTAAGGATTTACAATGCAAATTCTGGGGCTAAACTACCTGGGCTCACATCCTGAACCAAAGACTGCCTAGCTGTGTGACGTTGAGCAAATTCCTTAACTCTTCTGTTCCCCTCGAATCAATGATATGAGACAGTAATTGTGCCTCCCACAGAAGGTTATGGAGATTTTAAATGAAATAAAGCATATAAAAGGCAGTGCCTACCTTTATGTAAATGCCTCATAAATGTTATTCATTGTTGTTACTAACTGCGTTTATAGTTTAAACCACCATCATACAAAAGAGTTTAGCTTTCTTGTACTCAAATGTATCAATCTTCCTCCCGCCAGGATTGTTTCTTGTCTTCTTAAGGCATATCTTCTCTACCCCAAGGTTATAAAAATATTTCCCTACATCTTCTAATCCTTTTATGAGATTTGGGGCAGGGATCCCTTATAGGATATAAACAACTTCACCCCGCAGATGCCCTGAGATGGAGAAGCCTGCCCCCAGGGGGAAGGCACACTCATGCTGGTGCACTCCTCTGCTCCTGGCAGCTCCAGATTCAGATGACTTCGGAGACAAAGGGGAAGGAATGAAGGAGCAGGGCGTGAAGAGAAGGACTCTACACATGGCTGCCTGGATTCGAATCCCAGCTGTGTGACCTTCAGCAAGCCCATAGCCTCTCTGTGCCCCAGGTTTGTCATGGGGGAAATGGGCACAATAATAATAATAATAATCCCTGCCCTGTGGGGTTGTTGTGAAGGGTAAATGAGCTGATATTACAGGGGCACTTGAGACAGGGCCTTCTTCCACTCTGAGCCCTGTGGACAAACAGCAGGGTGGGGTTTGGGGCCATTTCACCGCCACCCGGGAGGTCACTGGAGAGAGAGAGCCTGGTCGGCAGGCCTCCATCCCCTGGCACCCCCCACACACCTCTCTGGGCTGCTTCACACACCGTGCACAGCCCCGGGACACACTTGCACACACGTGCACACGCTTCTCTCTCCATGCAGCTCACTTATGGAGGCCTTGTAGTAATAATCCTGCTCACCAAGGTGAGGACCAGGGAAGGCAGATCGTGACTCAACCACCATTATCTGTTTAATCTAGAAGGTTGTGGGGATTGAGCCCAGAGGGTCTCACTTTGGCTGCTCGAAGGTCAGCAGCCGCTGCTGGCCTCCGCCTCGAGACAAGAGCGGTTGGAAAAGACACGTGGTCTAAAGCAGAGGTCTGCAGGCTCTTTGCCCCAGTGCTTTAAGAAAGAAGCTTATCAACCCATGTACCCTTCACGTGTTTTCGGCCGACATTTAAAACGTTTTCATCGTAAGTTTAAATAGTTGCAAAGGATGTGATTTCCATCATTATTGTATTTTTTAACTACATCTTCATCCAAATACTTGGGGCTGCAGATCACATTCATTCAATTGATGGGAAATGTCTGCCATCTACGGACATTTGCTCTAACAAGTAAAACCAGTCCTTATTTGCCAAATCAATCCAACAAATCGGACTGACTGCCTGTAAGAAAGATGTTAAAACGTTGGCTTCATTTTTTCTAATTGAAATGAATGTGTTGACACCCATCCGTGAGACAACATCTCACTTCTGAATTCTAAATCGTAGATAAATAGTAGCCTGTCACACCAGCAGGACAGCCAGATAAGGCTTGACACTTTGCCATGGGCTTGTGGCCTGGAGGAAACATCCCAAGTTTCTGTGTCGTTCTCTCTGCCTGGTTTGCACGGCCTCCCCCGCAGAAGCCAAGCATCTGTGGGGTCCCCTCTGTCTGGCACCCGGGAGGCTTTCCCACCCCAGGGCAGGGCACCAAAGGTAAACTCAGAATAGGGAAGACAGACATTTTCCTTCCTGAAGGGGAGGCAGGGAGGAAGAACAAGAGACTTTTTCTCAAGCAGGTCCATTTTAGGAAAGAAAAACACAGCCTTGAGGGTCTGTAAGTGGATTCTCTCAAAAGTCTGCTCATGTGGTCCCTAGAAAGTTTTTGTGTATCCCTAGGGGTCCCCGCAGAAACTTGTTCTGAGATGTTGGGGTAGCAGACTGTTAGGGGACGGGGCCCACAGGGAGGAGCCACGCGTGTGCTAGTTACATGTTGGGTGTGTACCCCATGCCGTGACAGTGCATGCACACGTGTGTGTGTGTGTGTTTGTGACCTTGGAGGTGTGGCTGCTCCCCGCCCCTGGACTGACTGCCGGCCCTGTGGGCCCAGACCCCGTATGAACCCATGTGGCAAGTACAGATCTCGTCTGTCTGTCTGTGTGTGTTCTGAGGGCCAGATTTTTCAGGGAAAGCCCACGGCAGGACTTCTCAGCCCCCCCCAGCATCAGGCACCCAGCTGAGCCGGGGAGGGATGAGTGACCACTCATCACGATCTGAAGCTCAGGAGCCTTCCTAGCCCCACCCCCTGCTCCTTCGCAGCCCCTGCGCTCAAACCCGAAACGGCTGCTCAGGCACCAGGGCTCGGCCCAGATTCTCCCCTCCTCCCACCCACACTGGCCCTCGCAGGGGACGCGGTGGGGCTCAGCCTGACCCCTGCCCCAGCACGAGCCCTGGGCCCCAGCTCCAGAGCAGGGACTCGCTCCTTACCTGTCTGAAGCAAACCAGCATTGCTATTGCTGATCTGAAAAAAGTTCTGTATGTCCAGCAGCATCCTTGTGGACAGACGGACAGCACTCAGGACATGGGAAGTGGCCTCCTGGGCCTCTAGGGGCAGCTGCCCCCGCCTGTGGGATAGGGCCCCAGCTGACCAGTGCAGCACAGAGTGGCTCTGGGCCCACTGCTCTCATCCCCTCTCTGCCACACCACGCACATGCAAGCCCACACGCGCACAGAGAGACGGGTACACATCAACACACACGGGAACACGTATCCCAGAGGCCCAAACGTACGCCCGTGTTCATGCACAAGCATCCACCGGGACACAGATGCACAGACGTGCAGATCCGCATCCGTACGTACAAACGGACATGCCCAGAGAAACGTGCCCGCAGAGGCGCAGACCCACACACACGCCCACGGAGTCTGCACGCCGCAGGCCTGCTCGCATACACACGTGTGCAGGGTTGCCGTACACATCCTGATCAGAGCGACCGGCAGCTCCGAGTTGCTACACGGTGCGCAGCTCGCTTAGACTACAGTGTTAATGACTATGCAGCGCTGCAGCCCTGCTCAGGTACCAGCTCCAGACATTCGTGGATGTACATACATGCGTGAGCACGGACATACAAAGACACACATGCCCTGGGCTGCACATGCGCACACGCAAGCACGTTCTTCCAGAGGCATGAGCAGACAGATGGTGCCCGTGAGAGCTTCAGAGAAGGACCCACTTGGGTCCCAACTCCCTGAGGGGGGCAGGCTCTTTCTCCACGCCAGCCGGGCCTCGGGAGCCCCTCCAAGGTCTCCCTGGGCCACAGGCCAATGCAGTGGGCACTCAGCCCAACACAGAGAGAGGAAGCAGGCCCTATTCCCCGAAATCCCCTCAGCCTTTGGCAGTGCTTCAGCAAGGGTTAGTCAGAGTGGAGGCACCTGCTTATCTGAGCTGGGAGGCTCAGGCCCCATCATTAGGAAGAAGAGCAATCATCGCTGTCATTCAGTTATGAGCCGGCGGAGGGCCCAGCCCCTGAGCTGGGCCCTGCAGGTGTCCCCCTCAGAGCTGGGGGAGCAGCCCCCTCCCACCCCTCTGAGACCCGCCAGCAGGCAGAGGAAGGCCCAAGAAGCAGAGAAGCCCCGTATGAGAATTTTGTTCAGACATTGGCTTTGGGCCCGAAAACCACAACATGCAACCATACCAGCCTGTATGTCTTTCCTTCCTTTTTAATACTTTTAATTACACGAATAAGACGTATTCGTTGGAGAGAAAAAACAGAAACACTAATAAGCAAAGCAAAGAGTTAAAAATTCTGTAGGATCACACTCATCCTTCATCCTCAGCAGTGAGGACTTGCCCCTGGTTTTATCTGCTCCTGGGCTCCTCCCAGCCCTCTGGGGCCTTGAGTGGACCCCGCCTCCCCCCTCCATCCCGTCATCTGCCCCCACAGAGCCACTTCCCACAAGAGCATGTGAAAACCACCTGCCCCCCCAGCCGTCCCTGCCGCTCACTCTGCGTGGTTTCACTTCTTCCAGCCTCCTTCATCCAAGCCAGCAACCTCGGCCTTGTTTCCACCCAGCCAGAGGAAGTCCCAACAGGGAAGGGCCTCCGCTGGCTGGACTCGGGGCCTCCCCAGCCTGCAGGGCTCCAGGCACTCCCCCACCCCACACACACTCTGCTTCTCTACCTCTTCCCCGCTCAGCTCCGGCCCTCGGCCCACACACCCACACACCCTCTTGGGCCTCCACCTACTACACAGCAGTAGCCCCGGAACTGGATGCCCCACATCTTGTTCTGTCTGCACCCATCTCATTCTAGTCCCCCCACCCCAAAAATTGTCTGTGGCTCCATATTGCCCCAACAGAAAGCCCAAGCTCCCAGCCTGGCAAACACGAAGCCTGTGATCTGGCCCCAAAGACCCTTTTAGAAGAGTTCCCTGCTGTCCCACCTCTGGTCACCTCTGCCCAGAGCACACACCCCCACTCCGTGTGCCCACACCGACCCCTCACCCAACACCCTCAGCTCACTCTACTTCCTGCCTCGCCAACTTTCTCAGCTTCAAGACCCAACCCAAATGTCCCCTCTTCTGAGTTCGGCCAGAACCCTCAGTCGCTGTCCTGGGGCCGCCCCGTGAACGTCCAGCCTGCTCTGGTCTGTGTGTGCCCTCCGAGCTCCCCGGAGATGGACTCGCGTCTGCACGCTTCTGCAGATCGGATCCTGTTCGCCGCACAGCTGCTGCCTGGTGGGCTGAGCCCGTCTCTGGTGCACCAGGGTCCTGGCCTCAGGGCTGCTGCAGTGCCCCCTGACCCCCACCCCAGCCCAGCCTGGGCTTCCCTCTGCCCCACGACATGGGCATTCCTGAGCTTCGGAACCACCAGACAGACCCTCCCTGGGTCTCCCAGCCCCAGAGTTCACGTTCAGTCAGTCAGTCTTGAATGTATCAGTGATGAAGAGAGAAAAGAGAGTTAAATCTGGAATGAATAAAGGAATGAATGAGTTAAGGGAATGTGTGAGTAACGAGAAGAGCAGGTTGAGCCCTGGGGCCTCCAGGAAGGAAGTCAAAATGTGCAAGGCTTGCACACAGCCCACTGTCCCAGAAGCACCCAGCCAGCGATTTCTGGGCCCGGCTGCCCTGCCCTCCACAACCTCACTCAGCATTCCACCCAGAACCTCCAGGCCTTCGCCAAGGCCCTCCCTGCGGCCCTCGCCGCCCCCCCACCGCCACCGCGCACCCACACCTGTGTGCACAGGCCTAGGTTGGGGCTGGATCGGGAAGGCGATGCCCCCCCGCCCCCCGGGCTTGGCTGAAACTCCCTCCGGCAGGGATGTACTCCACAAGGAGACAGTTTGCAGGACGGAGGGCACCGTGGATGCGCTGTGCTGGCTGGTGGCAGGCGACCATGAGTGAGTGGCAAGCAGGTGCTTCCCAGGACGCCGCCCACCGTCGCCTCCTCACCTGCAATGATGAACCAGTTCATGTAGTTCAGGAGGTTGATGTAGCAGAGCACCGCGGCGGCCAGCCAAGCCCGCCAGCGGGGCAGGTTCCAGGGGGCGGACGCGGTCCCAGGGGGGCACGGGCCTGCGCCCGAGGCCCAAGGGTGCCCCCCGGCCCGGGCTCCCAGCACTCCGCCGACATGGCCCCAGCCTCACCAGCCCGAGCTCCTGTCCCAGGATGGCTGCCGGGACAGAGGCACATCAGCTCTGCACCGAGTCACTTCCTGTGGGTTCCCGGCCCCCCGACCTCAAAGTAGCTGCCCTAACTGCTGAACATCTTATCGCAGGTTCCTCCCGAGCCCACCGCAGGCTGGCCCTCAAGGTTTCACCACCCCCGGCCCTGAAGCCCGCTGGGGGCCTCCCCCGGGTGACAGGACATGATGGTCCCCTTGACCTCGCCTGCAGCTTCGGCGGCTGCAACGAGGAAGAGAAGCTTAACGCGACGGGAAATGAGATGAGTCTCCGGAGCCCTGCTCTGCAAAAGAGGGTCTGGCTGCCCGCACAAGAGATGGGCTGTGAGTGCAGGACGTGAGCCGGGCCAGATGGGGAAGGCTGGGTGCTGGCCGGGAGAGCAGCACCCAACTGTGAGCGAGGTCAGCACCTTTCCCACTCTGGTGCCCCACCTGGGGAGGCAGAGGTGATGGAGGGGCTGTCCCCGGAAGGACAACGGACTCGAAATCCAGGGGGAGGGGCAAGATATTGGCATAGTCTCAAAGTGTCTCTTTACAGAATGTTTATCAGTAGCGGGGGCGGGGGGGGAGTACCCATACAGTAGAAGAATCAGGCAATGTCTAGAACAAGGATTAAAGTAACACCACCGCCAAGAGCAGAGGGCATTGTGTGTGTGTGTCCCCCCCGGAGGCCCTGAGCCGGCCACATGTCACCTAGGCAGGGTTCCAATCAGGAATGCACGGCCCGGATCTAACGAGGAAACATCAGACACACCCAAATTGAGGGACACTGTTTTTTTTTTTAATAGACTATGTTCTAGAGAAGTTTTAGGTTCACAGCAAAATTGAACAAAAGGTTGAGTTTCTGTACATCCTCTGCCCCCCCCCACAGTCTCCCCCATTATCAACACCCCCACCAGAGGGGGACGTTTGTGATGACTGATGACCCTACAACCACACATCGTTGTCACCCAAGTCTGTCGCTTACGTTAGGGTTCACTCTTGATGTTGCACGTTCTGGGGTTCAGACAAGTGTGTGATGGGTGTCCACCTTAATGGTATCACGCAGGGAAGTTTCATGGCCTTGAAAGTCCTCTGTGAGCTGCCTGCCTCCCTGCCCACCCCTGGCAATCACTGTTTTTACCATCTTCATAGTTATGCCTTTTCCAGAAAGCCGTAGAGTCAGAATCACACAGTATGGAGCCTTTTCAGACTGGCTTCTTCACTCAGCAATATACATTTAAGGTGCTCCCATGTCTTTTCATGGCTTGGTAAGTCATTCTTTTTCATGCTGAAAAATATTCCATTGTCTGGACCACACTTTATTTATCCATTCATCTACTGAAGCACATGTTGGTTGATTGCAAATTTTAGCGATTATATATGAAGCTGTCAGAATCATCTGTGTGTGAGTTGCTCTGTGCGCTCAAGTTTCAACTCCCTTGAGTAAACACCAAGGATTGCAATTGCTAGATTGCACAGTAAGAGTATGGAACACTATCTTTTTAAAAGGTACTGTATTTTTTAAGATTTATTTATTTACTTGAGAGAGAGTGTGCACATGGTGGGGAGGAGCAAAGGGAGAGAGAATCTCAAGCAGACTCGCAGCTGAGCATGGAGCCCTACGAGGGACTCGATCCCATGACCCTGAGATCATGACCTGAGCTGAAGTCAAGAGTTGGACACTTAACCAACTAAACCACCCAGATGCCCCTTAAAGGAACTGTATTATGCAAAAATGTCAAAGTCATAAAAGACTAAGGAAGACGGAGGGATTATTTCAGAGTAAAGGAGATGGAAGAGCTGTGATAATTTAGTGCAACATGGACCCCAGACTGGAAGGAAATGCGTGTTATTGGATCAACTGATAAGATTGGAATGCAGACTGTAGACCAGGAAGACATACACCAGCATCGATCGTACTGAAGTTGATGACGGTACCGTGGTTGCATAGATGAAGCCCTTATACTGAAGTATTTAAGGGTAACAGACCACCGTATATGCAACTGACCCTCAAGTGGTTCATGGAAAAAAAAGTAGAGCTAGCACGAGAGCAAATGGGGCAAGACGTGAAGAGTAGATGAGTTTGGGTAAAGATTGTGTGGGTTTCTCTCCGAACCATATTATAATTTTTTTGTAAGTTGAAAATTATTTCAAAATAAAAAACACAAAAGCACAAAATGACAAACTACCCAATTAAAAACAGGCAGCGGACTTGAATAGATATTTCTGCAAAGATGTCCAAACGGCCGACATGCACGTGAAGAGATACTCACTATCACTAGTCACTAAGGAAAGGCGGATCAAAACCACAATGAAGATGGATGTTCTTTGAGCAGCTAGCCGGTGGGCTCTGTGTTGGCTTTACCTCTGTTCTTACTGGAATAGTGTGACAGAAGATGCTTTGCCTCTTAAAAAAATAACACAATGAGAAACCAGTTCATATGCACTAAGATGACTAGAATTAAAATTGTTTTCATTAAAAAAAAATAATAACAAGTTTGGTGAGGATGTGTGGAGAAATTGAAACCCTCATACATTGCTGGTGGGAACGGAAAAGGGTTCAGCATCTGTGGAAAACAGTGTAGTGGTTCTCCAAAAGGTCAAACTTAGAATTAAACCACGACCAGCAATTCCACTCCTGGGTGTATACCCAGAAGGGTTGAAAACAGGGACTCAAGCAAATACTTGCCCGCAAATGTCCATAGAAGCACTATTTGCCGTCGCCCGAAGGTGGAAACAGCCCAAAAGCCCGTCAACTGATAAACAGGCAAAGCAGGGTAGCCTTCTCGGGTCCCCTCCCTCTTCGGGAGTTTCGTACTCTATCATTCAGTAAACTTTACTATTGCTCAATAAACTTTGCTGCCCACCAAAAAACAGGCAAAGCAAATGTGGGTTGTGCGTGCAACGGAATACTATCCAGGCACAAAAAGGGATGGGGTCCTGATCCATGCTACCACACGCTTGAAACATCGTGCTAAGTGACAGAAGTCACACGCAAGGGGCCACACACTGTATGATTCCATTTATACAAAATATCCCAGATAGTTAAGTCCATCGAAACAGAAAGCAGATTCATGGTTGCCAGGGGCTGGGAGGAGCAGGAAATGCTCCATGGGTTCGGGGTCTCCCCTGGGGCGATGGGATGTTTTGGAACTGGATAGAGGTGATGATGTCACAACACTGTGAAAGTACCAAATGCCACTGGGTTATATGCTCTGAAATGTTTAAAACCTCACGTTATGTGAATTTCGCCTCGACTTTTTAGAAGAGCTAAAGCAAACCGAGAAAAGGCCAGTCTGGAGACATGTCGAGAACATGAGCTTTGCTGGCGGACCAGCCAGGGTTCAAATTCCAATTTTGCTTCTTCCGAGCTACATGCTTAGTGCAAGTCCGCAACCTCTCTGGGTCTCGGGCTCCTCACCAGCGACAGTTGTGCGGACGAACTGAGTCAAGCGCGTGTAGCTTTCCCTGCTGGCCCGAGTGGGGGCTCACAGGAAGCATCTGGGGAGGGGGAGGCTGGCTTTATTACCACTGTGAGGGTGGCGCTCACCACCTGCCCCGTGGGGGTGGTCTTGGCGAAGCCAAGGGAAGCTCAGAATCAGGCCCTCAAGCAGGAGCGTGCGCAGCTCCAGGGCCGAGGGCCTGTGTGGGGGGCAGGGTCACCAGGCATCCCTCCGATCTCCACACCTCGGGCTCCTGGGGTAATAAAGAACACACCCTCTACTTCTGTGGCTCTGTTGTGCTGGTTGTGCCGTAAACAAGATCATGTTTGAAAAATGCCCAGAACTTTGCCTGGTTTTGAGGAAGTGCTCGGGGTTTCCCTGGCCCGGGACTTTGGAGCAGTTTCCCCGGCTGGGACTTCGATCCTGGCCCTGCCCTCGGATGCATGATAAGCAGAGCTACATCCCCACGTAGAGTCGTGAGTACAGCCCCGGAGCGTGATGCAGGTGTGCGCATCCTGCCGATGACGCGAGAGCTTTGCACGTCACGAGCATGAGACCGGGCTGCTCCCGGTCACCCCGCTCCAGGGTCCGGCCCTCACTACGCCAGGCCAGAACACCACCCCGTCCCGGCCTTCAGAGCTCCCGGGATGGGTCCAATCAGGGAGGCTGGGCATCAGCCGGGAGGGCAGAGTGCAGGCTCACACGGGATGTGTCCCCGGGGGGAGGTTCTGGAGGAGGAGGCTGTGGCAACAAAGCCGGGGGTGGGGCCAGCAGGGCGACACAGTCTGGGATGCTCGGGTAAGGAGCCTGGGTACCAACACTGCGAGGTGTCAGCGGGACATGTCCCTCTCTGGGCCTCAGCCTCCCTATTTGAACACCGGGGGTCAGGATGGTAGAGCGCTTGGAAGGCCCTAGAAGGTCCGCTTAGCTTCCAGGTTGGTGTGCATGCCTATCTCTCGGCTGGGCTGCAGACTCCTTGAGGGGTCCAGGGAGCAGACCCGGTCATTTCTCCAGGGACCACCAGGCAGATGCTGCTACCTTCAGGCCTTGCAGGCAGGAGCCAGGACCCAAAAGTCCTGCTTCTCAAGAACAGAAACATTTCCACGCGCACATGGACAGGAAACACTGCTTTCGATGGGTGGGAAAGACAACTCTGTGTCTGATCTGGAGCCCCCAGTCCCAGGAAGGGGCTGGATCGCCCCCGAGCCAGCTGCAGATCCTCCACGGTCTGGCAGCCCCCTCCCAGCCAACGCAAGAGCCAGGGTGTCCAGCCTGCAGCGTCGGCAGGCTCTGCAGAGTGAGGTCTAACGTGCTCAAAATCACTTTCCCTGAAAAGTCAATGGGCATACACCCAGAAGTCCTGCAAGAAGGGCCTTGGGCAAATGCCTGCACACCCATGTTCAAAGCAGCACTATTCACAACAGCTGAAAGGCAGAAACAGCCCAAACGCCCATCAACGAGTGAATGGATAAGAAGAATGTGGCCCATCCGCACCGTGGAATAGCATTCAGCCCCGAAAAGGAGGGGCGTTCTGACACCCACCGCAGCGTGGATGAACCTGTGGGACACGCTGAGGGACACAGGCCGGTCCCAGAGGGCAAGTGCTGTGTGGTCCCACTCAGATGAGGAACCTGCAGCAGCCGGATGCATAGACAGAGCGGGCGGAGGTGCCGGGGGCCTGCTCCTTGACCAGAGCAGCAAGATGGACAGACGTCCTGAATGAGTGACGTCCTGGAGGTGCCTGGGGTCAGGGTGGAACGGGGACAGAGCGTCCGTCTGGGAAGATGGAAGGTCCTGGGGACGGACCGCGGTGCCGGCTGCACAAGGGGAATGTGCTCGGGGCCCCAGAACTGAACACGTACAGACAGTGAAGGTGGAACGTTTTGTGTGATGCGCATTTTACCGCAGTTAAAAAGAGCAAATGTGGTGACGACACTGCCGAGAAAGGGGCAACTTTCTGGGCTCCAGGTTTCGGGGCGCTGGTCGTAAGTAACGGTGCCTCCAGACAGCCCTTCACCTAATGTTGGTTGCGTCGACCTCACGTGGGGGCCCGCACTCTGCTGCGCTGCTTCGGTCTCGCGGGCCAGCCTGGTCCACCGCGCGAGGGGACTGCGCGGGGCGCCCCACGCGCGGGACCTCGCTGGACACCAGCTTGCAGGCTGGCCACGCCCAAGAAGGAAGGTTTCTCCCGGCCCCCCTTCCTGTGTGCTGATCAGGGAGGAAACCTCCCCCACAAATGCCCCAGGGGCATTCCCTCCGACCCACCGGCCCACCGGCAGGGTGGGCTCCGCAGGAGGCCGCCCCGGTACGAGGGAGGCGCGGGAGCAGGTGGCCGCTGGGCGGGCGAGCGTCTTCCACGACTGGCCAACCGCGGAGTGCGCGAACCGGCGGCCACGTTCCCGGGAACAGGGGGTGTGGCTGGAGGGCTCGCCCAGCTCCTACTGGGGTCTGGGAGGGGGCGGGTGCCAGAAACTGCCCTACCCGGAGCGCCTGAAGCTAGCGGGAGGGGTGCGGGAAAGAGAGCTGCGGAGCGCTGAGGGCCGCAAGCTTGGGGCCTGCAGCCTGGGGCACCCCTCGCGGAGCGGAGCACGAGTTCAGATTCAAAAAGGCCCGGGAGCATCCTTCCGGGGGTGGGGACCGGCGGGGCCCTGGCCTCCACAGCGACACCCTGTGGCCACAAGCGGGACCGCAGGCACGAAGCCCGCCGGCGCAGCGAGCCCTCGGAGCTCCTGGGCCATCGGGGCCGGGGGGCTAACTGGACACGAGCGGGCACGGGTGACTACGGGACACGGGTCACCGCATGCCGCATGGTGGACCGGCCACGTGGATGGCATATGCGCACAGGGACAGTGCGGAAGGATATACCCAAAGGGCTCACCGAGCCCCTCCCGGCTCAGAGAATTAAGGTGATGGTTTTCCTACCTCCTCTTTTCTTTCTTTACTGGCCAGTAATTATAATGGCAGGTACTGATGACAGAGCACTTCCCATGTGCGGGGACGAGCTGTGATGGGCATGCGTACTTTCAGATGAGCAGGCTGGGCACGAAGCATCATGGGGCTGGAGGGCTCTCACACGGCTGGCAAACTGGTTCTGGGCACAAGTGCCCCGTCTGGCTCTGAACTGTGCTCTGCCCTCCTGGCAAATCCACCTGCTTGTCTTCTTTGCATGCACCAAATTTCTGTAATTGCATAGAAGAAAGGAGAAAGTAGGGACATGCATGGGCTTATCATCACACCAGAAATAATGCAGGGACAAAACAAGCCGGACATGAGTCTGCCCGACGCCTGTGGTGCCGCTGTCAGAGCTGCAGGGTCCCCGGGGGCGAAGCTGCACCCACAAAGCCTGGACTTGGTGCCAGCAGAGGCCCCTCTTCACCTGGGACCTCAGGACTGGGTAGCAGTTCTGGATATTCCTCCTACTGGTTATGTTTCCAAACTCCACTCGGAGGTCACCTCCTCCAGGAAGCCTGCAGGCTTGGCTGGGTGCTTACTTTTATCATGATACTTACTGCTCATTACTGGGATTTTCTGTCTCCTGCACAGGTCAGTGAGCCCTTTAGGGGAGAGGCGATGTGTGAGCCCTTTCTGCCTCACCTGGGGTCCTTGACCAGAGCAGCAAGATGGACAGACGTCCTGAATGAGTGAAGGAAGCTTGCTTCTCAGGCACCAGCCACACCAGCCTGGGAGTAAGAGTAGGCTCTCTCTTTTAGCAAAGGTGTTTCTGTTACTCTAGCCTTTACCAGAAAAATAGCTAGAACTCTCGCTGTTTGAAAGCGTGACCCCACACACTTCTTTTGGGACCGCGCAGAGGGAGTCTGGCTTGTGCGTGGCTGCCCTCGGCTCTGCACACAAGGGCGGCTCCCTGTGGGTGGGGGATGGAGAGGAGGGGGACAGCCAGAGGGCACAGGGCTTGTTTTGGAGGTAATGAAAATGTTCTAAAATTGACCGTGGTCATGGCTGCACATACCAAAAAAAGAAAAAGAAACCGCACTTGAGCTGTACATTTTAAATGAGTGAATTGAATGGCATTTCAACAAAGTCGTTAAAATGTCAATAATATGATCTCACAGCTCCTGTGGGCCCAGAATTCAGAGGCACTTCTTGCCCACGCCCTCAGTGGGCCTCCTGGTCACCCCTCGTCTGCCCGAGACTTCAACCCCTGCCTCTTTCCATCCTCCCCACTCCCAGGCCTCAGCACATCTCCAACCATCTCCTGACGCCCACCCCCACCCGGATGTCTGCCAGGCATCGCAAATGCACGGGGCCCAAACAGACTTCCCGGTTCCTCCCCCCGAAACCTCCCTCCCTCAGGCTTCTCGGGCCTATTGGCACGGTCATCCACGCAGAGCACAGGCGAAACACGCAGTGAGTCTCTTCCTTCCTTCACCCGCACATCCAGTCCTTCAGCAAATCTGGCCAGCGCGCCTCTAGAACACTTTTGAGTCCATCCTGTCTCCCCCTCCATCACGAAAGGCCTAGACGGGCCCCCTCATATCTCCCCTGCACGGCTGCAGTGGGAAGCTGACTGGCCCACCACAGCCCTCCCTGCTGGGTCCACGGGCTGCACCGCAGCCCCTGATCTTTGTAAAATCACTCCCCGGCTTAGAACGCCTTTTCCCCAGGCCTTCCACCGTGGCTGGAGTAAAACCAGATCCCTTTCCCTGCCTCCAGGCCCTTTATCTTGTCCCTGACCCCGCTATCTTGGCCTCAAATCTTATCATCCTTCCCCTTGCTCACTCTGTTACAGCTGCGCAGCTTTCTCTGTTCCTCAAAGCTCAACCCCATCTCAGGGACTTTGACCATCCCCTCCCCCTGGAATGCTGCTCTGTGAGATCTCTGCACCACAGGTTTCTTCTTATTCAGATATCAGCTTAAATGTCACTTCCTCCAAGAAGCCCTCCCTGACCACTCCATTTAAGGAAGTCACCCAGTCACTCTCTGTCCCACCTCCATATCACAGTCTGACGGTTTTCTTGTTTACTTGTTCATTTTTTTCCTCCACTGTCTGTCTTGGCAGCCGCTGTACCCCCAGCACCGTGGTGCATGGCACTCAGGCCGTGCTCGTTCCAATAAAGAAAGGAAGGAATTGCTGTGTGGCTTCAGGCACGTCGGTGCTGGTCTCTGAACCCTCTCTATGAGGTAAAGTCACGTGCCCTCATAAGCTCTTTGCTTCTTAGGGTCAATCTGCAAAGGCAAAGGTTTAAGGCAAGTCGGCGCTGGGGTGCCAGGGACCACCAGGTGTCGCTAAACACCAAGACAAGACCAGCCTTAGCTACGTGACAGTTCCGGGGCGGGCCCAAGAGTCTAGGTGGTCAGCTCACCACTGAGAGGGTCTCCAAGGACACTTGAGTCAGTGCATGCCTTCTGGGGCGACCCTCAAGTGGGGGATCTCCAGTGACACGACCAGCCAGGCAAAGGACCCGGGGCTAGACTCTGGGTTCTCTGGGCCTCAGTCTTCCCGTCTGCCCATTGGGTGTAGACTTACCGTACAGGTTCTTCTGGCGCAGACCCCTCCTCTGTGGCAGCATCGGGGCGGGAGGAAGGAGGATAGGAAAGGAGAAGGGGGTCCCCCTTTCTTCCCTCTGTCCCATGGGGCAGGGCCATGTCCTTCCCTGGGTGCGTTTTTGGCGCCCACACGTTCCACGGGAAGGTACCTCTGACAAGGCACAGCTTTGTCATTAGGCCCTGTCAGAGGTGCGAGCAGTCACAGCCAGAAGAATTCCTCTGGTGAGACGCAGGGACGTCCTGGGTGAGGAGGGGAAATGTATTCTTCTAAAAAAGCAAATGTTAGAACCATTATGAGCTCAGGGCTCCACCCAAACAGGCCATCAGCCAGACTTGCCAACAGGCCACTCGGGGGTTGCAGAAGAGGGACAGAAGCGCCCCAGGGAGGGGCACTGACCTGCCCAAGACCGTCACGCACAAAATATACTCGGCAAACTGCTGTGCGCGAGTCCAGGGGAGATCAGTGTGGGTTCTGAGAGATGGAGCCAGAGCCGGGGAATGGGGGTTGAGGAAGCCTGGGGCTTCAGGGTGACGCATCCCAAGACCCCGAACCTTCAGTGAGAATGAACTTTACTGCACACATTGAAGTGGCCAAAATGTTCTATCCAGCAGGTTACGCCTCTCGCCAGGACCCTCGTCCTGATCCCACACAGCCCCACAAGAGAAGGGGGAACCCTTTCAGGGACACATTTGGACCCAGGCTTAATGAAAGTCGTGGGAACACTGACTCCAGGTCCTTGTCAAACCCCCGAGGGCAAGCAGGGGAGAGCTTCCTTCCAACAGAAGAGGAACACACAGGCAGAACAAAACGAAGATGTGTTCACATACATACCCTTATACAGAATTCAGCTTTATTGAAATATAACTCACAAACCACACTATTTCACCCATTCAAAAATTTTTAAAGATTTTATTTATTTATTTGAGAGAGAGGGAACACAAGCAGGGGGAGGGGCAGAGGGAGAAGCAGACTCCCCGCTGAGCAGGGAGCCCGACGTGGGACTCGATCCCAGGACCCTGAGATCATGACCCGAGCCGAAGGCAGACACTTAATGACTGAGCCACCCAGGCGCCCCCACCCATTGAAATTTTACAAATCAATGCTTTTTAGTATAGAGCTTTACAACAGCAGTGCAATCAACTTGAAAACATGTTATCACCGCAAAAATAAACCCTACACCCGTTAGCAGCGCCTCCCATTTCCCCAGCTTCTCCCCGCCGCCCGTTTGCCTCTCTGGATTCGCCTGTTCTGGACACTTCATGTAAATGGAATCATGCAGCACGAGGCCTTTTGTGTCTGGCTTCTCTCTCCAACGTGATGTTTTTGAGGTTCGTCCCCGCTAATGCATGGGTCAGGACCTCATTCCTTTTGATGGCCAAATCACATTCCATTGTACGGATGCACCAGAATTTGTGTGTCTGTCCACCACTTGATGGACATTTGGGTTGTTGCCACCTTTTGTCTATTATGAGTAATGCCTAAGTTTTTAGATGAACCTATGTTTTCAATGTATTTGTTGGGTGCTGGGAAGGAGAGCTCCCCGCTTACCGGCTTGAGGAGCCTCCAGGCTGTTTCCCAAGGCGGCTGCACCTTCCGCCTTCCCACCAGCCACGAGTGAGAGTTCCAGTCACAAACACTTGCTTTCTGTCCGTTGGATTCCAGCCGTCCCAGGGGGTGTGGAGTGGTACCTCACTACAGTTGTGCTTGGCATTTCCCTGACGGCTCATGATGCTGAGCATCTTTTCAAGTAGTTATATCTTCTTCAGAGAAATGTCTGTTCAAATCCTTCAGCCGTTTTTTTTTTTAATTTTTAAAAAAGATTTATTTATTTATTTTAGAGAGAGAGGGAGAGAGAGAGCGCGCACACAGTGGGGAGGGCAGAGGGAGAGGAGAGAGAGTCTTAAGCAGACTCCCCACTGAGCGCAGAACCTAACGGGGGCCTCGATCCCCCAACCCTGAGATCATGACCTGAGCCGAAATCAAGAGTCAGACGTTCCACCGACTGAGCCACCCAGGCGCCCCCCTTCACCCATTTTTAAATGGGGTTGTCTTTTTGTTGTTTTACGAGTCCTTTATACATTGTAGATAGAAATCCCTAATCAGGCAGATGACTTGTAAACATTTTCTCCCATTGTCCCATGAGGGGTCCTTCCACGCTCTGGATATCTGCCTTACGTTTTAAGGATATGTCATCAGGTAATACAACTTGAGAGTTGTTTCATCTTCGTAGGTCATTCCTATAATCATGAGGTGGGCCCTCTTGTTTTCCCTCATAAATATTTTCTGTCTTAAATAACATTTTGTTTGCTATTTATAGAAACACACCAGCTTTCTTTCGGCTAGTATTTTCTATTTACTCTCAACCTTCCATATCCTTGTTTTAGGTGTTTCTTTTGTAAACAGCATGAATCTTGACTCTTCAAGTCCAAGCTGACGGTCAGTCTGGCCAAGTTGGTGCACTTACAATTACGGTGACTCAGGCTGGTCAGAGGTGCCAGCAATCTGGCCCGCGCTGCACCGGAGGAGGGGAACGAAACTGCCTTTTATCCACTGCTGGTTTCGTGCCAGCCCAAGCTGCTGAGTGCGCCCCGCGCCGGCATAAATAGGAGTAGTCCTCTTTCTCGGAGAGAGGGAGCAAGGCTCTGCTCAGGTAACCCACTCAAAGTCACACAGCTGGTGAGGGGCAGAGTTGGGGCTCTCCCTGGGCTCCAGACCCCCTCCCCACAACCTGCAGGGGCAGCCAGGACCCCTCCCAAAGTGGGCAGAAATCCAGCTGGACCTGGGGGTCAGACTGTGACAGAGAAGGAAACAGGTTTGCAGGCAAAGGGAAGAGTCACACCTGGGTGCCAAGGTGCATCAAGGTCAAAAGGGTGGGGGCGCCTGGGTGGCTCAGTGGTTGGGCGTCTGCCTTCAGCTCGGGTCATGGTCCCAGGGTCCTGGGATCGAGCCCCGCATCGGGCTCCCTGCTCGGCAGGGAGCCTGCTTCTCCCTGTCCCACTCCCCCTGCCTGTGTTCCCTCTCTCGCTGTGTCTCTCTCTGTCAAATAAATAAATAAAATCTTTTTAAAAAAAAGTCAAAAGGGTGGGGCCCCGCTCCACCTAACCCAGCCCACCACTGGTATAGCAGGGACCGTTCCCCACCCTATGCCCCTGCATTTCTCCTGTCCATGACATGCACAGTAGGGTGGCTGAGCAATTCCAAATAAATCTGAGAAATAAAGTGATTCTGTTCCGTTTCACTGGTGTGCAGGGGGAGATGTTTAGCACCCCACTAAGTGGGGAGGGGGATCTCGGAGCATTTGCCAAGTGCTGTGGTATGAATACTCCCACCATGCCAAACTATCAACATCACCAAACACACAGAGTTGGGAAGATACGCACCCAATCCGCTCACACAAGCCGGGAGCAGCCGACTCCAGCCCACCACCCTGCTTACCCCCTCCTGGAGAAGTCTGCCAAATGGGGGGTGGACGCTGCTACTGGAGGCTGTGCCTTTTCAGTGGGGTATAGAGAGTTCATGCCCCTCGTCCTCCTGCTCCTCCTCCAGGAAGACCCTGCAGGTAGGGGTGGTCGGGGTTAGAGAGATTGAGGCTTAAAGAGAACGTGCCCAGTGAGTGCACCCAACACACCTGTGAGTGTCCACATGCACCTGTGATGTGTGCACAACCCC
>NC_138383.1:51019436-51042997 GCF_054177405.1 Leptonychotes weddellii
TGGGGCACCCCACGTCACTGCAGCGACCAGAAATGGCCTCGCATGTCTCCAGTGTCTGCTGCAGGTGGGGCAGTAGGTCTCCAGATCTCAGTGGCTATTTTCTCCACAGGGTCCCTAGAGAGGGTCCTGCCTCTGTCTTAAAGTCCCAGGGATCACAGCTGGCGACCTCCTGAAACCACCTGCCTCATCTACAGACAGAAGCACCTGAGAGAAAGCCCCACCTCACCAGTCCCTGTTCCTCGCTGGGGGGACCCCAAGCGCTGACCCCACAGCACTCGTAGGAGGCCAGCTCTGGAGGCCGGAACTGCTGCGTGCTGGACCCCACAAACCAGAGATGCAGGCATGTCTGGGAGGCTGATGGGGTTCTCGAAGACTCAAGGGGCTCACCCCAGAAGAGAAGAAGCCTGTCTGACCAGCTAGAAAGCTGCAGAAACAAAGTGCACAGTTCTGAGCTTGGCCAGGTGGTGTCCGCAGGTATGGAAAGCTTGCCTTTCCGGCCTGCTGTTCCTCCACTCAGGTGAGGGGAGCCCTGCAGCCAGCGGCTGGTGGTGGGGTGCTGGGCGGCGTGGGGCGGTGAGGGCATGGGTGGGGTAGGGTGCTCGGGGGTGCTGGGGATGCATGCTGTGCATGTCCTTTGGTGGCCCTACGCACTCTGTTGCCTTGGGTGTTGCTGAGGAGTGCAGGTGCGGGTTACGGAGTGGGCTGTGCATGGATGCTTCCCAGTGCGGTACGCTGGTCCCAACTCCACTCCCCACTGCTCTGCACAGTAGTCCAGTGGCTCCTTGGCCCCAGGGCACCTCTTACAGATGAGACCCAGAGGACCCGGTCTCACTGTGCAAATCGTCCCACGCCTCACCTGGGGCAGAACTTTGCGCCTGATGAAAGTCCTTGACCCTTCCCTTATTAGCATTCCTGATCAGAGGACCTGGGTGGTTTTAAGTAGGCTTTATTGAGATGAAGACTTCCTCTGGAAGTTAGAGCTATGCACAATTCTAGCCTTCCTTCTGGAAACAGGCCAATGATGCTTACCCAGATTTTTAACATCCAATCTGACAATGATTATCTCACTGTTTTTTCCATATTAAAAATTTCTACTCAGAGGACATCCTTCGACTGAATCTTTCCAAAGCATCTCCCTTTGCAGCAGCTTTGAAATAAAACTGAAACTTGTGGTCATTCCAGTGTCCTCATGCACCTTCCCACGGGGCCACTTAGAGGACAGAGCGGGATAAGAAGGCAAAGTTACCAAACAGAGATTGTGCGGGAAGTTGATGCACAGCCACATGGCTTCGCTTGCTTGTCTATAGCTTTTCAGTAAAGTTCCTGGGTTCCTGGTGGCCTGAAGTACCCCCCACCCCACCCCCAGCTGCCTGTGACACATTAAAAGGAGAAGCAAAACTCAAAACTCAACTATTCAGCAGCCTCCGCCAACTGCAGGTGAGACATTGAGGTAAAGGATCTGAAAATAAGGTTCAATTTACTTGTCTCATTTTGACCGGATTTCTCAGGCCTTCCCATGCATCCCTAACATGCCATGAAGTGTTGCCCACTGAGGGATTGCCCCCTGGGGTGTCCCAGGTGTAGCTGTGACCCCACCCTTTGTGGGTGGCTGGGAGCCTCTACCCCAGGAGTGTGAAAGGGGGTGGAGAAGGGAGAGGACAGGCCTGGGCCTCTATACCCGGAGTGTGGATGGAGGTTGAGGGGTGTGGGTCTCTACCCCTGCAGCAGGGACAGTGGGAGGGGGTGCAGGTCTCTACCCCAGGAGTGCAGATGGGGGGAAAGGGCAGGTCTGGGTCTCTAACCCAGGAGCTCAGATCTGGGGAGGGGGCAGGTCTCTACCCAGAGCGGCTGGCTTTCCAAATCACCTTGAACGCCCCAGTACCACCTCCTGTCCGTTCCACGCGGGGCCTCAGACGGTTCACCTTCTCCTCCTGCCTCAGTGGCAGTTGGAAACCTGGCCCTGAGGCCCCAATCCGAGTGGGTGCTGGCCAGGAGCTTGGATTCTGGAGAGGAGGGGCGAGGGGCGAGACTCCCCCCAGAAAGGGGCGTGAAGGCCCCCCGCGTGGTGTGGTCGTGGGACCCGAGGACGTGAAGCCCTGGGCGCTCCCGTGAGGTGGCGGTTCCTCTAGAGGACCAGGCCTGTGAGTGGTCAGGCAGGGGTCTGTCTCCCCTCTGCTGTGGGAGGGCTGGCATGGTTGTCAGAGTTGGCACATTTCAGAAAAGGACACCCAATTAAAGTTGAATTTCAGATAAGCCACTTTTTAAAAGGTATAAATATGTCCCATGCAATATTTGGGATATACTTATACTAACAGATTATTCATGATCTGAAATTGCAATTGATCTGTCAGCCCTACCAGAGAGACTAAGGTGCTTATCGTCGGTGCTCCTTCATTTGGGATTGGGACTGTGGGAGAGAGCGGCGGCTGAAAGAAACATGGGCCAAAGTCAGAGAAGGATCTAGAACACAGAGACTTGGAATGGGCAACGGCCTCCAGGTCTGGTTGGCTACCTTCTTCTCTCAGGCGAGCAGCAAACACATCATAGAATCCTGATTGGAGCCTGAGGTCAGTGGAGCCCCGTCTCCCCGTCCCCCCGCCCCCATCCCCCGCTTCCAGTTCACTGCTCTTTCTCCAGCTCCAGCTGGTCTGGCCACCAGGCCAGCAGCCCACTCCCCAGTCCACGCTTCCCTGAGCCAGAGGGATGAGAGGAGGTGCCACAGAAGCAGCGAGACCAGGGTGGTTGATCAGGAGTAAAGCTACTCTGTGTTCACTGTTCTCCAGGAAACCAGGAGCAGGACACACCCCAGAGATGCTTTAACCTGCTGTGCCCAGACCAGCTGAGTTAATCATCCCTCAGTTGGCCACGTGACCACTCCAGTCCTGTGGCCACTAGGAAGACATTCACCCCACAAACATTTCCTCATCTCCTCCGTCCATCCCACAAGCAAACTCCAGCTCACTCGTCTTCCGCCCTCACTTCCTCTCCCCTGACTGCCTCTCTCCCTCCTCCACCTCCCCCCATCAGTCCTGCATGGCCACCTCTGATGTATCTCAGGCTCTGTGTCCCCAGGCCCCACTGCTTGGCTCACCCGAACTGCTGCAGCCCCCTCCCCACCCCGTATCTACCGCAGCTCTACTTCCCATAAAAGCAGGTCTCATCTCACCACTCCCCTGCTGCAAATCCCTCCCTTGCATCTGAGGCCAAGTCCCAGCCCTCAGGGACAGAAGAGCGGGACAAACCAGGGTGCCTGAATAAAGCAAGCCTCTTCAGGCACCCAGGAGAAACTGTTACTCATCCCGGGTGAGGGGCGGGAAAGCTGGCTCTTGGGAGGGCTGAGAGAGGGCCAGGCTGCTCAGCTACCTCGCATCCGCTGGGGCGGGGGAGGGGGAGCACAGTGGCGCCGTCTGGGGTGGGGGCCAGACCCGACTCCATGCATAAAACTGTCCTCTGGGTTTCTATCTTAGATGCTCAGCCTCATCCATAATATAAGAAATGTAAATTAAAACGACAAGGTACCATTTTTCACCTATCAGGTTGGCAAAGCAAAAAACAACAGAAGTGAATGCACAGGGGTCTGAAAACAGGCTCCACCACACGTTATTAATGGGGAGTTACCGGTACAGCCCTTTGGAGGGCAAATGGTGATTTCGATCAAACACATAAATTCTGTCCAATTCCAATTCCAAATTCCAGAAATTCACCCCGAATGTATACAGGTGCCCAAAGACATACACCGTCTGCACGAGGATCTTCACGGAACCGTTTTTCTCAAGCTCAGAACCTAAATAGGAGGCTAGTCAAATAAATTGTGCTCCAGTCATACAATTAAATATTACGTATTATGGGGGCGCCTGGGTGGCTCAGTCATTAAGCGTCTGCCTTCGGCTCAGGTCATGATCCCGGGGTCCTGGGATCGAGTCCCGCATAGCCTGCCTCTCTCTCTCTCTTTCTCTCTCTGTCTCTCTGTGTCTCATGAATAAATAAATAAAATCTTAAAAAAAAAAAGAATCTGAATTTTTAAATAAGATGACATGGTCTTGGGGCGCCTGGGTGGCTCAGTCGGTTGGGTGTCTGCCTTCGGCTCGGGTCATGATCCTGGGGTCCTGGGATCGAGTCCTGCATCGAGCTGCCTGCTCAGCAGGAAGCCTGCTTCTCCCTCTCCCACTCCCCCTGCTTGTGTTCCCTCTCTCGCTGTCTCTCTCTGTCAAATAAATAAATAAAATCTTTAAAAAAATAAATAAATATTATGTATTATTAAAAAGAATGAGGCTGGGAGGTACCAAAATTAAATGATATAATCAAGATTTGTTATGTGCAAAACCAAAGCACAGAGCAGCGGGTCCAGCACACGAAGTTCGTGCTTTTTTTCCCTAGATTTTATTTATTTATTTATTTTTAAAGCTTTTATTTATTTATTTGACAGAGAGAGACACAGTGAGAGAGGGAACACAAGCAGGGGGAACGGGAGCGGGAGAAGCAGGCTTCCCACGGAGCAGGGAGCCCGACGCGGGGCTCGACCCCAGGACGCTGGGATCATGACCTGAGCCGAAGGCAGACGCTTAACGACTGAGCCACCCAGGGACCCCCAAAGTTTGTGCTTTTAAAAAAAGGAACCATGGCAGTGCATCCTGGGTTGGCTTAGCCAGGGCGGCTCATGTCCTTTCCGCTGGTGTCCACTCACTGCCCACAGCCCTCGCGCCACTGCCCCGGGTCCCCACGCTGGCCGCTCAGCATCACCCGGTGCCCTGCAGGGGCAGGACGAGGCCTGGGGCCCTATGGCCAGCCTCGGCGCTCCCGCAGTTTCCAGGCACACAGCGGTACCGCCAGGATCGTGATGCACCCCCTTTGACGTTAGAGGGAATCATGACCGCGTTCTTTATGTCCTGAAACTCTATGACAAGACTGACCCAGAAAAGCTCTCGGTCAATTCCCACTTTGTGAAAGACCTGGGCTTAGACAGTTTGGACCAAGTGGAGATTGTCATGGCTGTGGAGGATGAATTTGGGTCTGAAATTCCTGATACAGATGCAGAGAAGTTAATGTGTCCACAAGAAATTATGGATCACATTGCAGATAAGAAGGATGTATATGAATAAAATGTCAGACCCCCTTTTTTCACTGAGAGAAGAGTCAGAAGATGCTGGTGGGTGTCTGGAAGTGACAACACGTTTTGGCATTATTGCTGCCTTTGACAGAGTAATTCTGTTTAGACTTGTATTTAAATTGTCTGTTTTTCCCTTTGAAAATAAAATAAATTTAAAAAATAAAAACAAGTAATTGTCAGAGTAGGTCAAACAAACAAATAAAAGTAACTGTTTGCTACGTATCAAATATCCCTGGAGGGATAAATAAGAAACAGCCTGGGTCCTAGAGGGTGCTGAGAGATAGCAATGGGAAAGAGATTTCCTTTAGTATTTTGTGAAATACTATCAAATTAAGCAAAATATTAGAAATTCGTATTTCATATATGTGTGTCGTGTATGTGTGTGTAAAATAATTTAAAAAGTAGGTTACTTTTCTATCACAGCGTGCCGTGACAGAAGGTGATGAGCACGTAATACTGCACGGCCCAGGGTAGGCCCTGTCTCTTCCAGACCTCAGGTTCCCGTCTATACGGTGGGAGTTTGGGACCAGATGATGATTCCTGCACTATTCCTAAATCTGAAGCTAAGCAACCGAGTAAGTACTGGGGGACGGTACAGAATGGCCTTGAGGAGACCGGGATGCAGCACGTATCAGCTGAGGGACAGGGCGCTCTGGCTCCTGAGCGGTGGACCTACAGTCTGCCTTCCTGGCCTGAGAAGCCGGCCATCTCCTGCAGATGTCAGTTCCCCAGGGCTGAGCAGCGTCTTCCCTCCCGTCACCTCTCTGCCCACCTGCCTCTGCCCGAGAGGCCCTGGGCTGGCCCTGGGGAGGAGCTAAAGACAGCAGGCTAACAGGTCCTGTGGGGCAGAGGGAAGGTGCTTACTTCCCCTTTGACAGAGGTCCTGGCCTCCCTGTGGCTCCCTCCCTGCAGGATTAGGCTCGCCCCGGGCCCTCCCTCGCTCCTCCCTAAGCCATTCAAAGGAGGCAGCTCTCCTGACCCACCCAGCTCCTTCCTCTAACAGAGGATGTCTCTGCGGGAAGCTGGGAGGCCTGAAGTGCCCTGCGCACTGAGCCTCCCCGGGAGGCAAGAGGAAGAAACCTGAGCTTCAGACTACTCTCAGAGGCCCCACCTCCCTCCACAGGCCCCTGCCGGGGCCAGTCCTGGGCTTTGCTTTTCTTTTACTGATGGGAACCAGACGGAGATGACAATAAAAATTAGGAAAGTCAAAGCCAGACTTGTTTCCTGCCCCGCATTCTCTCTCCTTTCTGCCTGGTTTTAGAATCGGAGGGCCTGTGTTTCTGTCCTAGGTCGGCCCTGGCTCCCTGACACAGTCCCTCTCCAGGGGCTTGGGTGGGCTGCATGTTCCCAGGTGCCCCCGGGGTGTTCTGATGCAGGTGGTTGATGGACATTCCTGCTGAGTCTGCTCCCAGAAGCCAGGGGTCCGAAGGGAGCAAGTAGGAGGCTGGGAAATTGTCTTGGCACATAGAGCACGGATTCTCAAGAGATGCTGGGTGACCATGACATTAACGAGGTCCACTATAAACCCTGTTTGGGAAAGATTATTATTTATAGCAGTTCACAGTTGAGCAAACTGAGGCTCAAAGAAATTGAACCACTTACCCGTGGTTAACCAGATGAGCCTCACCCTGGCTTTGGAGCGGCGTCCTCACAGCATGAGCCAGGGCAGGTGAGAGGGATGGTGGAAGCGGTCCCCTCGCCGGCCCCTGTCCCATTCTGACATTGCCCTCTCTCTGACCCAGCAGGAAAACCCTGTAGCTGTCAGGGACAGGCTAGACCGCAGCGCAGAAGCACCTGCCCAGTCAGCCACAGAAGTTACAAAAGGTGAGTCACAGTTCTCTGTCCCATGACGATGGGACTGTCACAGCTTTCTTTTAATCAAATTAGAAACTAGAAAATAAAGAAAATCAGCCTGTGTGCCTCCTGATGGAAGTCCCCAATACCACACATGAAGAAGTCTCAGAACAAACTTAAACGCCAATCTGATCAAATCTCTAGATCTGATCACCACTTTAGGGAACACAGAGGAACAGGAGAACGTGTGAAATGATACCATGATGACACGATCAGTGAGACCCAGACCTCAGGAAGTTTCATAGGAACAAATGACCACATTTCCTCAACAAGTAACTTGCAAGGAAAGACAAAAAGAGAGGGAGGGCAGCCTATCAACTGAAGAAGACTTGAGAGACATGTAACCAGTCAGAAGAGATGGACCTTATTTAGATTATAATTCAGCAAACTGTAAACTAGCAGTTTACAGTCTTATTTTATTTTTTTAAGATTTTATTTATTTACTTAAGAGAGCGTGCGCACGCGCACAAGCAGGGAGAGGGGCAGAGGGAGAGGGAGAAGCAGTGGGGACACTGAGCGGGGAGCCCGATGCGGGGCTTGATCCCAGGACCCCCGGATCATGACCTGAGTGGAAGGCAGACATTCGACCGACTGAGCCACCCAGGCACCCCAATAGTTTATAGTTTTAAATAGTAACAATGAGAAACTATAAATAGTAGTAATGATAATGAGAGAGTTGGGGATGTTTGAACACTGACTGATTATTTGGTGATGCTAAGGAACTATTATTTTTAGATACGATAAAGATGTTATGCTTATGCTTATAAAAAAAGAGTCCTTATGTTTTAGAGATACTGAATACTACGGGTGAAATAAGGTATTTGGGTTTTGCTCCAAGGTGATTTGAGGTGGAGAGGGGAGAGGTGGCCGGGATACAGATGAAATAAATGTTGGCTATGAGCTGATCGTTGCCAAACCTGCTGCCGGGCACGTAGGGGCTCATCATCCTATTGTGTTTACTTTTGTTTATGTTCGGGATTTTCCACAGTAAGAAGTTATAAGCCAACAACGAACTTCGTGGCGTGGACAACAGCACCCCTATCAGTGTGCACTCAACGCTCACCCCCAACTTCAGATGTGAAATCCTGTCTCTGCCTAAAAGAGTCAAAACTAAGGGAAAGAAGTAATAAAGTGTGCACCGAATTTGACCTGTCGTCCCCTTTCCTCCCACGAGGTTCGTGAAGAGTGAGGAAAAAAGGCTTCAGAGTTTACCGTGAGGCTGGATTATTTTATGGGGGTAGGAGAGAGACTGTCTCTGATAACGAGAATCAGTTGGATTTCCAGGGGCCTTTGTTGATATTTGGCGATATGCCCCGTCTTCGTTTGGATTTGCCCGAAGCAGACCCGAGACAAAGATTTGAACGCCAGAGGTTTATTTTTCAGGAATACCTCTAGAGGAACTGGGGCGTAAAGTGGGGAACAGGCAGAAGGCACAAGCCAGGAAAAACAATGTCAGGCAGGCTACCTCTGGAGGCAACAGAGCTGATCCTGGGGCCCCCGGGCGTTCTCCTGCCTGAGGGGTGAGGAGCCGGGGCAAACCCCATCTCCTGCCAGCCACTGCTGAGAATGGCCAGGGCTGGGAAGGCGTGTTTCTGCCAAGCTGGCCAGGCCGCCTGCAGCTGGAGGAAGCTCCCTGATGGGGGGATGTGGGGTGCTGAAGCCATGCCTCACCCCGTCAGCCAGGGGGGCTTGGAGCATCTGCCGCACTTCCTTTTGGAAGAATCACTGTTCGTGCTCCGATCATATAATTATATCAGCATACAGTGGCCACAGTGAAGCTCCTCAAGGTAGCCAGGCACCATGATGCCTTTTTTGGAGGGCGGTGTCTTCGCTCATGGAGTGTCTGGGGGAACCCTGTCAGAGATGATGGACGTGAGCTTGCTGTTCCGGGATTCAGCCCGTGCTGCCCAGAGCCACGCACTGTGCAGGGGCTCCCACTCCGGACCAGTCCTGCGGAAGAACTGGACAAATTGCGATCGGTCAGAACCTTTTAGGCCTGGTTTTCTTTGGGAACGATAACCTCTTTTTTTTTTTTTAAAGATTTTATTTATTAACCTGACAGAGAGAGACACAGCGAGAGAGGGAACACAAGCAGGGGGAGTGGGAGAGAGAGAAGCAGGCTTCCCGTGGAGCAGGGAGCCCGATGTGGGGCTTGATCCCAGGACCCCGGGACCATGACCCAAGCCAAAGGCAGACGCTCAACAACTGGGCCACCCAGGCGCCCCGGGAATGATAACCTCTCAAGGGCACGATTTAGGTCTGGGGTTAGGGCAGTTCTGATGGCCTCTCACCTCTGCCCTGTCCTCATTTGCACACTCTGAATGAATGAGGAAGAAGTAAGTGAATGGATGAATAAGCGTGATTGTCTGAAAGGCTAACAGAATGTTTAACTGTGTTGGGAATATAGTGGGGTCGTTATCTATCAGCCTCCTCTGATCCCCTCGAAGTAAATGATTTTTTAAAATGGGCTCTTGTTTAGAGATGCTCAGTTCAGCTGCCTCAGCCCTCAGGTTTGAACGGTGAAGAAATCAGCTCACGGCTCTTCCTGGTCATCAAACTGTGTGTTTCCTTTATTCGTGTGTGTGTGTGTTTACCGCTGTCAAGAATGGGCCTTGGGATTCCAGGGAACGGTTGATTTTGTGTCCGGCGGGGGGTGAGGCACCGAGAGAGCTCATGCAGAAGACAACACTTGTGCTGGGCTTCCAGGGACCAAGCCAGCAGGGAATTTCTGAGCACCTCTGGTGTGCCCAGCCCCGTGCAGAGTTTTACCTGTGTTTTCACACTTAACCCGCACGGTAATCCTGTGAGCTTGCATTCCCTTTCCTGAGATGAGAAGATGCAGTTGGCAGGCAGGGAGGAAAGGGTCAGCTTTTCATAGCCGGCCTCTGGCCCCAGCACTGCTGGTCGGTGGCTCCTGCCCAAGTACGGCTTCTCAGCAGATAGCTCCACGTGCCCTGAACAGACAGAAGCCCAGAGCCCCACGGGACGCCCCTCTGCCGGGGAGATGAGCCGCACCGCTGCTCCTTGGGCTTCTGCGGCCTGCGCAGACTCCAGGAGTCTGGGTGGTTTTTCTAGTTCACATCGGACGGACGTTCCTGCCCACTGCAGTGTCCACAGCGCGTCTGTGGACCTGAGAGGTGGCATGAAATGCCGATGCCCCAGGCCACGGCCCCTGGCTTCAGTCCCTTGTCCCCCTTCAGAGTCAGACCCCCAGCCCTCTGGGAGCCACTGGCCTCCGTCATCTGCTCCCAGAGCCGGTCTTTGGGGGAGAAGCCGCGATTTCCTGCTACGTCCCCCACAGCAGGCACCGTTGCCCAAAGCCCACATGTGCTGCTGGACTCAGGTCTGGTCATGAAAAGGCATGAAGATGTCTAGTAACCACCAGGAAATTGGTCAAAGGAAGCTTTGGTCAAGAATTCATACTGGGAGATTCACCGAGGGAGGAACGTTTTCCACATTCACGCATTCATTCATGCAACTCGTATTTAAGCAGCCAGAACCGGGCATCGTTCCGGGCCTCGGGGATCCGCGGTGAGCAGGAAGGAGGACGTGTCTGTGCCCCTGGAGACGTCCCTCTTCCTCGTGGTCAGCATCCCCAAATGGTCGTCAGCTGTAAATCATAGTACTTCTTGTAATGCACTTGAACAGGAGAGGACCTTATGGAAAGTTTTTGGTAGCTTGCTGGATGCCTGGGATGGCCAGACGGTCATGCTGGGAGGCCACTGATGGGCACCCTATCTGCTATCATACAGTGGCCACTGGCCATGTGAATCCCCGAACCGTGGCCAGTCTGAATTCAGGTGTACTTCATGCATTAAATACACACTGAATTTCAAAGATTTAGTGTAAAAAATAATACAAATGATCTCACGGATACTTTTTAATATTGAGTACATGTTGAAATAACATTTAGGATATATGGGGTTAAATCAAATATGCTATTAAAATGATCTCACCTTTTAAATTTTTTTAAATGTGGCTATTAAACAACTGAAAATTACTTCTGTGGCTCGCCCTCCCTGTCTTTTGGACAGCACTTCTCCAGAACTAGGGAGAATATGCCAATCACAGAGCTGGGCTGCTCCCAGGCGGGAGGTGGGTCCGTCCACCACTAGACATCTATCTGCACAGTGGCTCATGCTGAGAACCTTGCCAGCCCTGCCAACAAAGGGGTCCTGCGAGGCCGATGGCACCTTCCTCATGGCTGTCTCCTGAGTTTAGTTCTGGAGGGTGGCCAGGTCCAACCTTCGCGGGCCTGGCAGCAAAGGAGGTCAGGCAGGCAGGTCCCAGAACCTACCTCTGGGAGGTGGGGAATCCCCAACATAAAAGAAGAAGTGGGTTCAGAAGATGCTGGGGGGCTACCCAGAAAGCACATCCCATATGGGCACCAACAGCTTTCTGAGGCAGTGTTCTATGCCTCATGGGGTCGTGAAGTTCCCAATCGTGGAAGGTGCACACACATTAAAAGAACCTGGTCTGAGGGCGCCTGGGTGGCTCAGATGGTTAAGCGTCTGCCTTTGGCTTGGGTCATGATCCCGGGATCCTGGGATCGAGTTCCGCATCGGGCTCCCTGCTCAGCGGGGAGCCTGCTTCTCCCTCTGACTCTCTCTCTCTAAAAAAAAAAGAACCTGGTCTGGGGGCACCTGGAGGCTCGGTCGGCTGAGCATCCAGCTCTTGATCTCAGCTCAGGTCTCGATCTCAGGGTCGTGAGTTTGAGGCCCACGGTGGGCTCCACACTAGGCATGGAGCCTACTTTAAAATCAATCAATCACTCAATCACTCAATCATTCAGGCCTGGTCTGAGCTTCCCCACCAACCTGGAAGAACAGTGCCGACAAACAGGCTGTTCTGATGTGAAGGCCGCTCACATCTGCAGTAACTGGGGTGTCTGGTGAGTCACGCCCACGCGTGGGTGGGCGACCGTCTGTCACACTGGCCCCCGGTCATTCCCTATCTTTCCTGTGTCTGCATCTGGGCAGGTGAGCACCACGGAGCAAAGTCTCACACCGGGGCTGCTACACGCGTATCCAGCGTCAGCCGTGCTCCCGGGCTGCCTGGCCGTCCAGCCTTCCTTGCTTCCCTGGTCAGCTGTCTCCACCAGTCTCTAGTTCTTAAACCACCAGCACCCCATCCCCATCGCGGCCACAGCCGGGATCCCGCCTCCCGCCTCACACGGACAACCACCTGCTTGCGCTTCAGCTCCTTCTTCCCCTGGGTCCAAGGGAAGACCTGTCTCCTTCCCGTGTAAAGCCCCCCGCTTGTGCTGTGAGCTCACCTGTCCCCCCTCCAGGGCACCCTGCGCCGCCCGCCACCCTTTTGCTCTCTCCTTCACCGGCTCCTTGCTGTCAGCATCCAGCTCATTCTCAGCTCCCTCATCCTAAGAGATAACACAGCCGAAAACCAACAACAAACGCTTCTCCATTGGCCCCAGTTTCTAGCCACCGGCCGCGGTCTCTCAGCTCCCTGATGGTCATCTTTCTTGAAAAGGTCAGCTGTGCTCAGTCACTCTGCACGCTGCCTCATTCTCTGCGTGCCTGCTGGGATAAGCACCACCTTCCCTGTTGCTAAGGCTGGCAAACACCTGAGACAGGTGAGGGGGGCGGTCAGGCTTTCCGGAAGCTAGATCTGAGTGGGCTCTGAGACTCAGGATCACGTTTCTGGCCACAGTGTGTGTGCTCTGGGAGGACGGCGGCAAATCTGAGCCGAGCCTGACTCCCTGCGCTGGATTTCTCTCTGCCTCCTCGGGAGCTTGGGAGGCCCCTTCCCCTGTCCCATGGGACCGTCAGGGTTACTGTGAGGATCCCAGAGGGCCCTGAGGGTGGGTGGGCTGCTCTGGAGCCTGCGGGAAGCTTGGAGTCCTGGCGAACAGCTTCTCTGGGGGTCCAGAGGCCTTACACTCAGCACCTCCTGAAGGCACATAGGTTCCATGCCATTTTACACATGGAAGAACTAAGGGGTAAAGAAGCTAATTATCATTTAGGGGGAACTGCAGGCGTCTATGTCGTGATCAAACAAACAAACAAACAAATGGGTTTGCCGCTCAAACCCGGGAGAGCAGCTGGGGGGGGTGTTAAGTTGGGGGCACAAGTAACTGAGGACAAAGTCTCCGTCTTCTTTGGGGTTGTGCATACAGATTCCTTCCCCAAGCTCCTGTCCTGCCTCTTTTCTCTTCTATAGTCAAACTTCTGGAAAAAGAAGAGACTGCTCCAAACTTTCCACTGCAAGGAGAGTACAGTCCACTCCTGACCCTGTCCCGTGTCCCCTGTCCTCCTTCCTCGTGCCCCAGCCCCAAGCCTTCTTCATGGCCTTACACCACCAGCCTTGGGACTTCTCGCTGCTGCCTCCTCTTCTGGTCCCAGTTCAGATGTCGCTGCCTCAGAGAAGCCCTCCGTGACCCCCTTAGCTAGGGTCATCTCCAGGCCCATTGGCGATACCCCATCTTATTTTCCTCACAGCTCTTGTTAGTATCTGCAAGATGTTTTGGTTGACAGGTCTACTGACTGTCAGGCCCCACTAGAACGTGAACTCTGTGCAGACTTTATTTTTAAGATTTTATTTATTCTTGCGTGAGAGAGCAAGAGCGCGAGAGAGTGCAAACAAGCAGGGTGGGGGAGGAGCAGAGAGAGCATCTCAAGCAGGCTCCGTGCTCAGCGCAGAGCCCGACGCGGGGCTCGATCCCACGACCCTGAGATCATGACAGGCGCCAAAACCAAGAGTCGGACGCTCCACCGACTGAGCCACCCAGCTGCCCCTGTTCCTGCTCTTATGCGAGGGTTTTCTGTGGTGGCCGTTTAATAGGTTGGGGAAGTTCCTGTCTATTTCTTGTGGATTATGACTTTATAAAAAGTGCATGTCCAATTCTATCAGATGTTTGTTCTGTGCCTACATGCTTCTCCCCACCCTGCCCTTAATCTGTTAATGTGCCAGATTATACCTACTGACTTCCTGATGGTAACCCAACCTTACGCCCTGGACGAATCCATCTCAGACACAATGTACTGTTTTTTACATGTTTCCCTATTCAGTTCCCTAATTTTTTAAGGTTTTGCATTTATGTTCACAATTTACACTGATTTGCAGTTGTTCTTTCTCAGACTGACCTTATCAGGTCTCGATATTAAGATTATGCTGATTTTATAACAGGTACCCTTGGCCCCTTACTTTCATTTGTGTAAGATTAGAATCAGTTGATCTTTGAAATTTGGTAAAACATATCAATAAAACCATCTGGGCCTCTGGTTTTCTTTGTAGGAAGACATTTAACTACCAATTCCACTTATTTAAAATAGCAATGGGATTATTTAGACCTTCTGTTACCTTTTTTTTTCCTTAGGATTTTATTTATTTACTTGACAGACAGAGAGAGAGAGAGCACAAGCAGGGGGAGCAGCAGAGGGAGAGGGAGAAGGCGACTCTCTGCTGAGCAAGGAGCCTGACGCGGGGCTCGATCCCAGGACCCTGGGATCATGACCTGAGCCGAAGGCAGACGCCTCACCAACTGAGCCACCCAGGTGCCCCAGCCTTCTGTTACTTCTTGAGTCACTTTTGGTAAATTATATTTTTCTACGAAGTTGTCCATTCCATCTAAGTTTTCAAATTTTTGATACAGAATTGTTCATAATTCTCTTGCTACCATTTTTTAAAAAAGATTTTATTTATTTATTTGAGAGAGAGAGAGCATGAGCAGGGGCAGTGGCAGAGGGAGAAGCAGGTTTCCCGCTGAGCAGGGAGCCCGATGCGGGACTCGATCCCAGGACCCCGGGATCATGACCTGAGCTGAAGGCAGACATTCAACCAACTGAGTCACCCAGGCATCCCTCTCTTGCTATCATTTTAATCCATGTGGTTTTGCTTCTTTTCATTCTTAATTTCATCTGTGCTTTCTTCTTTCTTTCTTTCTTTTTTAAGATTTATTTATTTTAGAGAGAGAGAATGGGGAGGGCAGGGGGAGAGGGAGAGAGAGAATACCAAGCAGACCTCCCGCTGAGTGCTGAGCCCAATGCAGGGCTCGATCCCACGGCCCTGAACATCACGACCTGAGCCAAAACCAGGAGTCAGACGCTCAACTGACTATACCACCCAGGCACCCCCCTGCTTTCTCTTTTCTTGATCAAGTTTGCCAGAGTCTTGTTAACTTTGTCAGCACTGTTTTTTGGCCTTGTTATTTCTCTTTGCTGGTTTTCCTATTGTTTCCATTCTCTGTCTCATACTCTTGTTTCTGTTATTTTCTGATTTCTTTGGGTATATTTTTTATAACAGCTTTATTAAGGTATAATTTACATGCTATACAATTTATCCATGTAAAGTATACATAATCAAGGGGTTGTTAATACATTCACAGAGTTGTATAGCTATCACCACAATTACTTTTAAGACATTGTCATCTTTCTTAAAAGAATTCTGTACCCATTAGCTCTTCCTCTCCATACCCACCCTCCAACCCCATCCCTAGGCAGCAACTCATTTACTTTCTCTCTATGGATTTGCCCTTTCTGGGTATTTCATGTAAATGGAATCATATACTATGTGGCCTTTTGTGTCTGGCTTCTTTTAGTTAGAATAGTGTTTTCCAGGTTCATGCATGTTGGAGCATATAATCATGCTTTGTTCTTTTTTATGGCTGTATAATATTCCAACGCATGTATTTATCCTCTCATTAGTTGATGGACATTTGAGTTGTTTCCACCTTTTCACTATTACAAACAATGATGCTATGAACATTCCTGTGCAAGTTTTTGTGTGAACACGTTTTCATTTCTGTTGGGTATACACCTAGGAGTGGAGCTGCTGAGTCATATGGAAATTCTATGTTGAACTTTGAGACTTGGCCTGAGTACTGCACCTTTTCACACTTCTGCCGACCACGTATGAGGGTTCCGGTTTCCCCATATCCTTGGGAATGTTCGTTAGTACTTTTCTATCTGTCGAGGGGATGTGAGGCGGTATGTCCTCGTGGCTCTGTTTTGCGTTTCCCTCAAGGCTAATAATGTGGAGCTCCTTTCAAAGGGCTTATTGACCATTTGTCTGTCTCCTTTGGAGAGATGCCTATTCAGATCTTTTGCTCATTTTAAATTGGGTTATTTATCTTTTTATTGAGTTGTAGGAGTTCTTTACATATCCTAGATATGAGTCCTTTAGTGGATATGTGATTTGTAAAATTTTTCTCCCATGTTTGGGGTTTTCTTTTCACCTTCTTCTTGGTGTCCTGAGAAGCACAAAGTTTTTAATTTATTTTTTTTGATGCTTGTGCTCATGGTGTCTAGGAACTGTTGTCTCATAAAAGATCACAAAAATTTCCTTCAATGTTTCCTTCAGTGTTTGTTCAGAGTTTGATAGAGATTTCCTTAGTGTTTTCTTCAGTGTTCTTCACCTCCTTAACTGCCTCCTCCCTTATCTTTACATGCCTGATCCATTTGGGGTTTATTTTTGTATATGGCGTGAGGTAGGGGTCCAACTCCATGTGTTTTGTACTCGGGCTGTCTAGCTGCCTCAGTACCATTCTTTGGGTTTATTTTGCTTTTCTAACTTTTTAGAATAAATGCTTAGCTTATGAAGTGTTCAGTCTTTCTTCCTTTCTAATATAAGCCTGTAAATTTATAGATTTATCTTTAAGTACTTTTTACTTTCTATCTAAAAAAATGAGCCAGACTAACAGTCCAAGAGAGGCTTATTCTGTACCTTTAAGAACACCTTGGCACACCACTCTGTGCCAGGCATACAAATGCAAACTTAATAAGCGTCGGCCTAGAGTAATGTTGAAGGATGACCCTGCTATTAACTTAATAGAAAGGGGATCCTGTTGTTAACTTAATGGAGCCGACTTATCATCCAACAGATGTTTATTGAGTGCTTACTATGCAGCATTACTGCATTCAGTTCTGAGAACAGGGGAAAAAACTGCCACCACAAGGCTTACAGACAAGTGAAAAGAAAAAACCACGCAAAACTGCATGATGACTGCTGGGATAGGAGATGTAATACACGCTGGAAATAGGAAACAGAGAAGTAAGATTACTTTTGAGATTGAGAAAGGTTTTCTGGAGGAAATTGCTTCCTTCAGTGACTGAAAGATGACTTAGCAGGAGTTCTCCAGGTGCCTAGCAGTGAAGAACGTTCTGGGCCACCGCAACAGTAAAGGTAAAGACCCAGAGATGTAAAAAACAAAACCCAAACCCTTGACCTTTTGGAGGAAGGAGAAAAGTGTGGTCAGCAGCAGACAGTGTTCACGAGAGGACCAGGCCTAACCCTAACCCTAACCCTTGGTGATCAGTCAGCTGTAGGGGCGAGGGGGGCACCAAGGCTGGCCTTCCTGTTTCTGACCCAGGTGAGTGAGCACCACTGCTCGTGACAGAGCAGGTCTGGGGAGGAGGGACTGAGCTTCGATTGGGGTGGTTCGAGGTACTTGTGGGTGCTCCTATACCTCTGGGCCTCATGTACGGAGGCCTCGTGTCCCTCTCGAGGGAAGGCTGTTTCGCTGACACTCCACCAGTCTCCGTGTTGGCGGGCCTAGCCTCTGCTACTCCCATCACTGTTGTCCAGACGTTTCTCCTTTCCTTTCCCTGAACCCTAGCTCTTTTGAGGTCAATGCCATCTGGCGGGTCCACGGATTACTCCCTGCACTGCCAGTCCTGACGGACCCTGATGGATCCATTCACCAATGACTTTGGCTCCTGCCTCACGGCCTGCCTCTCCATCCTCCTGCGGCCCTTGTCCTTGGGGACTTCATAACCCATGGCAATGACCTATCCAGTACTCTTGCCTGTCACCTCCTTGACTGCCTCCCTCCTTCCACCAGCCAGCCTGTCCCACATTCACCTGACACAGCCTCAGCGCCATTCACAGATCACAACGGAATTCTGGATTCCAAGCCGCCCACGCTGACCAGCATTTCCTGTCCTCCCAGCTCATTTGGTTTAGTGACTGCACCACACAATTCTTCAACCTCATCAAGACCCCATTATTTGTATCACTTTTTCACTACCCATCAGCTCCTTCTGGTTTTCACATCCTTCTCTACTCAGGCAAGATATAGTCACTCTCCTCACACACCCTCAACAAACTTGCCTGTCTCCATCTCTCTCTCCATTTACTGACGGACGCACCCAGCGATCATACTTCTCCACGTGCACCCGAGCAGCTGAACATTACCAGAAAAAATGTTACTGAGCTGGACCTATGGGCTCCACTTTCAGTTCATGACCACAAACTGCGTGTAAGCCCTCGGCACTGAGACCAGTGGCCTCGTGTCTCGCTCAGCCTTCAGCCTACGGTGCTCGGCGCGCTCTACCAAGGTTCTCCCAACAAGGTGAGCAACCCACATTCAATCTGTCAGCAAGCCCTTCCTATTTTACTTTTTTTTTTTTTTTTAAAGATTTTATTTATTTATTCATGAGAGACAGAGACAGAGAGAGAGAGGCAGAGGGAGAAGCAGGCTCCCAAGGAGCAGGAAGCCCGATGCGGGACTCGATCCCAGGACCCTGAGATCATGACCTGAGCCGAAGGCAGACGCTTAACCATCTGAGCCACCCAGGCGCCCAAGCCCTTCCTATTTTACTTCCAAAATGTATCTCAAACCCTTTCCCCATCCCCTTTCCCATGTCTGTTTTACCATCCCTGCCCCTGTCCTGGTTCAAGCCATCCCATCTTTTGCCTCATCTTGTGCAGTACGCTTCTGACTGGTCTTCCAGAAAACTCTTCTCTTTTCTATAAGCAAGGGAGCTTTAGACCATGTAAATTAGATCACACTCCGCCCCCGCCCGCCCCCCCCAGGCTTCCACTGCAACTGAGCTAATCCAGACTCTTTGTTGTGGTCAGCAAGGCCCCTAGCAAGATAGCCCCTGCCTGCCTCCCCTGTGCCCCCTCTTCACTGGGCTCCACTGGACCCACCCCACCCACGCTGACCTCTTACCTACCTCAGGGCCTTAACAGGAGCTGCTTCCTCTGCCTGGAATGCTCTTCCCCAGAATCCTCAATGGCATCCCCTGTTTGCAATGCAGATCTCAGTCCAAATACCTTCTCTTGAGAGAGGACTTCCCCGACTACCTTATCTAGTATAGACCCTTTTGCTTGAGTTATTCACTCACCCTATTTATTCCCGTCATATCACTTATTGTAATCCAATGCTGAATTGTTTAATATTTGTTTAGTTTTTTACTCACTGTTCTCTCCTACTGGATATCAGTGCCATGAGAGTAGGGACCTGACCTGATTTGCCTAGTTTACTCCCAGACCTTGTCTTAAAAATCACCTTATTTATTTATTTTAATTAAATATTTTATTTATTTATTTATTTTAGAGAGAGAGCGCACATGAGCAGGAGGGGTAGAAGGAGAGGGAGAGAATCCCAAGCAGACTCCATGCTGAGTGGAGCCCAATGCAGAGGTCGATCTTATGACCCTGAGATCATGACCTGAGTGGAAATCAAGAGTTGGATGCTTAACCGACTGAGACACCCAGGTGCTCCCCACCCTTATTTTTTAAAGATTTATATATTTATTTTAGATAGAGAGAGAGGGAGTGAGTGGGGGTAGGGGCAGAGGGAGAGGGAGAGAAAGATCTCAAGCAGACTCCACCGGAGTACAGAGCCTGACACGGGGCTTAATCTCACGACCCGGAGATTGTGACCTGAGCGGAAATCAAGAGTCAGACACTCAACCAACTGAGCCACCAGGTGCCCCTAAAACCCACCTTTAGCTTATAGCAGGTGCTCAAGAAACACTTGTTAAGTAAATGAATACAAAGTTAGACAGGTGAATGTGCCGATATAAGCCTCTGGTGAAAGATCTGCACAGGAGATAAAGATTTGGGGATTATTATAAGAGATAAATCTAAATAAGCAAGGTATGGGAGGGAACTTCCTTAATCTGTTAAAAGGATCTGCAAAAAAAAAAAAAAAATCTGCAGCACGAGACTTAGTAGTGAAACACTGAAACAGTCCCTATAAAAATGGAAGAAGACAAGGATGCTCACTACCCTATCTTCCAGGCAATTCTGCTGGAGATCCTAGCCTGCATAGTGAGGCAACAAAGAGAAACAATGTTTCAAAAGAAAGACATAGAAATGACATTATTTGGACACACATTATTTTTGTAGAAAATCAAAATAATCTATAGATAAGTGATTAGAGTTTAGTGAGGTTTCTGGATCAACATACAAATATCAATTGATTTTTTTTTTAAGAGTTTATTTATTTATTTGAGAGAGAGCAAGAGTGAGAGAGAGAGAGAGAGAGAGAGAGCATGAGCAGGGAGGGGGGGCAGAGAGAGACGGAGAAGCAGGCTCTCCGATGAGCAGGGAGCCTGAAGCAGGGCTCAATCCCAGGACCCCAGGATCATGACCTGGGCCAAAGGCAGAGGCTTAACAGACTGAGCCACCCAGGCACCTCTCAAACGCTTTTTAAAATAATTTTTTATATACCAGGAGAATGCAGACTATCTCATTATCCTATGTTCATCTCTATATGTAAATGAAACAACCATTGTTTCACCACAAAACTCACTGTGAGCACAATTAGTTACAAAAAGAGAGCACCCTATAGACCTACCAAGGTGTGTTATCACCATACCTTAAAATACCAGATGTCACAAGAGAACGCCACAAATATCCAAGAAGAAAAAAACATAGGTCACCTACAATGGAACAAGAATCAACAACATTGCTGGATGCTACAAGACAACGGATAAATACTTTCATACTTCTGAAGAAAAATAATTTTATTTTATTTATTTTATTTTAAAGATTTATTTATTTATTTATTCATGAGAGACAGAGAGAGAGAGAGGCAGAGGGAGAAGCAGGCTCCCAAGGAGCAGAGAGCCCGATGCGGGACTTGATCCCAGGACTCTGGGATCATGACCTGAGCCGAAGGCAGACGCTCAACCATCTGAGCCACCCAGGCGCCCGAAAAATTATTTTATTTTATTATTTTTTTTTTAAAGATTTTATTTATTTGACAGAGAGAGACACAGCGAGAGAGGGAACACAAGCAGGGGGAGTGGGAGAGGGAGAAGCAGGCTCCCCTCAGAGCAGGGAGCCCGATGCGGGACTGGATCCCGGGACTCCAGGATCGTGACCTGAGCCGAAGGCAGTCGCTTAACCAACTGAGCCACCCAGGCGCCCAAATTATTTTATTTTAAACATAAAATTCTATACCCAACTAAGCTGGCATTAAGTTATAGATGTTTAAAACTTTGACATTATTGGACATAGAAGGACTTAGAAAATTTGCCCCATATATATTGCTCAGAATTATCTGAGAATATGCTCCAGCACAAGGAAGGAGTACACAAAGAAGAATTACACTTGAGATCCGGGATGAGGTAGATGGAGCCCAGGAGAGCGGTCAAGGGGAACCCTTCAGAAGACTTCCCGATGGCAGGCATGGCTCAACGCAACCAGGCCTGATGAGAGGGGTTTATACAGGCTTCAGGGAGGGAGATTGCTAAGAAAAAGGGCTTGATAGAATACAGTAACAAGGGGGTGGGATAGGGAAAGGAAGGGTATTGATTATAATCAAGACACCACAAGGAAAACAAGGTATAATCAGAAACTCTAGGCCAAAAAAAAAGTCTGTGTAAGGAACAAATATAATTATAATCCATTACAGTCAACATTTACAAAGTCACAATAGTGTAAAAACTGTTGATTGATATAACAACTATTGATATAAAAGGTATTGATATAAATGTGATGATTTAATGATATTAGGAGAATAAAGGTTGGAGGGTAACATAAAAGTTAAATCCTCATCTGTTACAGCAAGAGTATAGAGGGTCTAAAATGGCTGAGTCAAGAAAAAGCATTAAAGTATCTTATTTAGAATAAATGGAGGTAACCACCAGAAGAAACTGCTTTGAGCGGTAAAGGCGATTGGCCGGGGCAAGCAGAATTTAGTGGTGCGGAAGGCATACACGAAGAATGTGTGTTTCCAAAGAAGTCTCAGTACACTGAGTATGAACTATGTGTATTTACTACTTTGATAAAATCAAAAATTTACTTTAAAAGAAAGATCTCTAGTCCAGAACGGAGGGGGGTTTTCGGACACTGATTTTTTTTTTTTTTTTTAGGGTGGAGCTAAGGAAGCTTCAGGGCCCCCGTGAGGGCTGAAATTTCTTCTCGCTCTGTAGCATTTCTGAAAACCCGCCTCAAGAGATCCAGACAGAGGGGCCGCTCGCGGTGATTTACTTTCCCCCCTCTAAGTAAATAGACATCTCCGAGCCTTCCCGGGTGCGCCTTTTCCTTAGAGAAACTGAGTCCACTTTAGGCCTCACCCAACCCGGTTTGTTCCCCTGGAGGTGCTGGAGTCAGGCTTCCTGTTCAGGGTTCTAGGGGAGGGTGAGGCCAGTCTTCTCTGTAGTTCTTACGACCCGGACGGAGCGGACTACCCGGAACCCGGAGACTAAGCCTTTGGAGGGGAGGAAGAGAGCTGCACGTTCCCGCGTCTTCCCACGGCCCAGCTGCAAACATCAGCGCAGGCTTAACAGGTATTTGTGGAAGGCACAGGTGGATCCGAGCGCCCCGCGCCCCGCACCTCTGCCCGCAGGCGCCTTTCTGGACCGTGTTTTGAGTTTGCTCATCTCAACTGCCCTACTCATAGATCATTATCTGTGTTTGGTCGGTTCCTACTAGGAGGGGAGCAACATTCGTTGACTTCAGGAATCTTTTCGCGCATTCTTTCTGTAAAGTGAATTAGCAGCATACATTAAGTCTGTTTGGGGGCTTACTTAAAATGGGGCACACCAGTAACTAAGTTCGGCTCTAACAGCGACTGATTCTCAGTCGCCAACAACCAGGCATCCACAGGTGGCTCCAGACCACCTGCTTCAACCCCGAGGGCGAATGCCGACGCTCCCCGACCTCTTCGTCATGGCGTCCGCGGGGCGTCGGCCAGCGGCGGCCCCGCCCCGGCGTCTGTCACGCGAGACCTTCCCAAGATGGCGGCGGCCGGGGGGGGGGAGCCGCGCGCAGGGGGCGGGGTTCCGCCGCTGGGGGCGGGCCGGGCGGCCGGGGGGTCGGGCTTGCGGGCGGGCCGAGCCGAGGTGGGCAGCCCCAGCGCGCCTGCGCGGAGCGGCCCTGCGTGCAGTGAGGCAGTGGCGGGGGGAAGGCACCGGCGGGGCCGACGGGCGGCTTGAAGGAGGGAAGCGGGCTAGCGGAGTCCCAGTGCGCGCCGCGGCCGCCCGGGCGCCCTCCCCTTCCGGGTGTGAGGCGCTGTGTGGAGCCGAGCCGAGCGGACCCGCGCCGGCAGCGAGGCGCTGCTCCCGCCGCCCCAGCCCGGCCTCCCCCGGCTCCGGCGCTCCCGTCGCGGGGGCCCGCGTTCCTCGGCACACCCGGCTCCAGGCGCCCCCAGAGCCTGCGCTCGGCCCTCCGAAAGCCCCGGCGCCGGCCCGGGCCCTCGGCGGGAGGATGACGGAGCTGCAGTCGGCGCTGCTACTGCGAAGACAGCTGGCAGGTGAGCGCGGGCCGGCGGCGGGGCGCCGGCCGGGCCGGGCCGCGGGCAGCCGCGGCCGCCAAGTCCTCCCTCCTGCGGGCGGGCGGGCCGCTGGCGAGCCCGGGGCGCCCGTCCGCCTGGGCCGGGCACTTGGCCGGCGTCGGGAGGGTGTCG
>NC_138383.1:51043497-51064491 GCF_054177405.1 Leptonychotes weddellii
GTTTGTTTCCTGCAATTAAGAATTCCTCATATCAGTGGGGTCATATGATACATGTCTTTCTCTGTTTGACTTATTTCACTCAACATAATACCCTCCAGTTCCATCCACGTCGTTGCAAATGGCAAGATCTCATTCCTTTTGATGGCTGCATAATATTCCATTGTGTATATATACCACATCTTCTTTATCCGTTCATCTGTCGCTGGACATCTTGGCTCTTTCCATAGTTTGGCTATTGTGGACATTGCTGCTATAAACGTCGGGGTGCACGTACCCTTTCGGATCTTCCAGGGGAGAATTTATTGTGTGTGTGTGTGTCTGTTTTGTTGGTAACTGGAATGAAGAACCTCCTGGTTCCTTTCAGAGTGGGGCAGAATGGTTCCTTTGGTTGCAGAGTTTCTCAGACTCAGGACTACGGACATCTTGAAAATGGCAGACACTGTTGTGGGGGCCTATGCTGTGCCGTATAGAATATTTAGCAGCATTCTTGGCCTCTACCCACCAGATGCCAGTCGTAGAATACCCCTTCAGTTGTGACAGCCGGACCTGTCTGTGTTGCCAGTGTCCCCTGAGGGAGTAAAACCAACCTAGATTGAAAAATCATTGGTTTAAGGTGGTTGGTTGGTTAAGACCATGATGGCCATGGTGAAGCAAGTAAGAACACCTAACAGACTCACAAAATCAGATAGGCTGTGTATTTCTTTGTGGGTATTATTAGACTCTGACTCCTTTGCGGGTTCAGCAGCAGTGCATAATACTAAACACTGAGAAATCCGATACACCAAATTTCACTTCAAAATTGTTTTATTTTGGGCGCCTGGGTGGCTCAGTTGGTTAAGCGACTGCCTTCGGCTCAGGTCATGATCCTGGAGTCCCTGGATCGAGTCCCACGTCGGGCTCCCTGCTCAGCAGGGAGTCTGCCTCTCTCTCTGACCCTCCCCCCTCTCATGCTCTCTATCTCATTCTCTCTCTCAAATAAATAAATAAAATCTTTAAAAAAACAAAAACAAAAAACAAAATTGTTTTATTTTTTTGAGAAGGTATTATAAGCACTGGTTAAAAAGACAGAGCACAAAATGGTATAGTCTTTCCACTCCCCCAGAGAACCCCAAGTTCTTTTCTTGGAAACAGCCATCATTGATAATTTCCTGTGTGCCTTTTCTGAGAGATTCGTGTATCTCTGTTTATGTGTATGTGTATTTCCTGAGGACTAGCATGTGCTGGGCCCTGTGTGGACTGCTTTACATGTATTATCTCATTTAATCCTCCTGATAAGGAAATCGTGCCTTCGAGATGTTGGGTTACTTGCTCAAAGTCAAGCTGTAGTGAGTGAGTGGTCCTGCTGCATTCAAATTGAGGGCCTTCTTATTTTGGAGACTTTGTTGTTTTTATTTATTTACTTATTTTATTTTATTTTTGACTTTGTTTTTAATTGGCTATATTGCCTCCCAGGGAGCAGTAATTACCACAAACATGAAATAGTATTTTATAAATTTTAATATTCAGAGTTAATTTATCCAGTAACTACCAAAATGATTGTGGAAATGTTCCTATCTTAATAAAATATATCGTCAAAATACCATATATTAAAATCTAAGTGGTCTTCTTAAGGTAATCGTAAAAAGATATTTTAGCCGTTGTGAGCTTAAGGCCAACATTCTGCAGAATCGGAATTAAAGTCATAAGCTGAAAGTATTGCTGAGCTTTTGGTGTTGGTGGTTAGCTATGAGAAAAATTTTGGACTAGTTGGGCTTGGAAACATTACTTATTTTTTTAAAGTAGTCTCCACACTCAGCAAGGAGCCCATTGGGGGTCTTGAACTCATGACCCTGAGCTCGAGAGTCAGATGCTTAACCAGCTGAGCCACCAAGGCGCCCCTTGGACTAGTTGGACTTACTCTACTCTTACCGTACTAAGTTTTATGATATGACAAGCATTTATAAGGAATACGAGGAAGTTTTTGCACTTTTTTTTTTAAGATCGCTTGAGGGTGTTTTTTTTTTTTTTTTTTAAAGATTTTATTTATTTGAGAGCGAGAATGAGAGACAGCATGAGAGGGAGGAGGGTCAGAGGGAGAAGCAGACTCCCCGCTGAGCAGGGAGCCCGATGCGGGACTCGATCCCGGGACTCCAGGATCATGACCTGAGCCGAAGGCAGTCGCTTAACCAACTGAGCCACCCAGGCGCCCTGTTTTTTTTTTTAACATTGGTAGAATAAATTTTTCAAGAGTTAGGGTCTCGTAGGCACCTGTCATTCCTGAACTAGGAAGAATTTTTTTATACAGTAGCAATAAAATAATTGAGCTGCTTTTACTGTAGAAATTTTGATTGTGTATTTTAAAGTAATCTGGAAATTCCCAAATCTTCATCTCCTTGACTACACATAATAAGTAGGTTGTTGTGATGAGTTAGTTAAGTGTGGTTCTTAGACTTAATGTGCAGTGGAATCACTTGGGGAAATACAGATTCCTGGTCTCATCCCCAAAGAGTCTACGTATCTTGATGCCCAGGACAATCCACTTTTTAAAGGAGTTCTGTGGGTGGCTGTGAAGCCAGGGGTTCAGAGCCATACTGCAGTGGGTGCCCTGAGCTCTTTCCCCTGGAGGGCTCCCTGCAGTTCCTGGTTTTGTGCCGGGCTGTTTCATTAGCAGCCCTGGTGTTGGTAGGATATTCAAAGAATACGCTTAAAAGGAGGAGTTTGAAAGATTTAATATTTCTTGGCTTTTCTAGAATATATTGACACTCTGACATACAATTCCATTAACAATTTTTTTTTTTTAAAGATTTTATTTATTTGTCAGAAAGAGACAGAGAGCACAAGCAGGGAGAGCGACAGAGGCAGAGGGAGAAGCAGGCTTCCCGCTGAGCGGGGAGCCCAATGGCGGGACTCGATCCCAGGACCCTGGGATCATGACCCGAGCTGAAGGCAGACGCTTAGCCGACTGAGCCACCCAGGCGTCCCCCATTAACAATTTTAAACAAGCAAAAATAGAATAATTGATTTTTGACGGGAATACCCTAGTGATAAAAGATTCTGGGTGATGAACATAGTGTTTATATATATATACACACATATATATATATTTTTAAGTAGGCTCCATGCCCAGTGTGGAACCCAGCACGGGGCTTGAACTCACAACCCCAAGATCAAGATGTGAGCTAAAATCAAGAGTTGGATGCTCCACCAACTGAGCCACCCAGGTGCCCCTTAATAGATTTTTTAAAAAAGATTTTATTTATTTATTTTAGAGAGAGAGTGCGCGAGAGCCTGTGTGTGCTTGAGAGCGTGCCCAGGAGCCGGGTGCGGAACAGAGGGAAAGGGAGGAGGAGAAAGCAGACTCCCCCCTAGGGGTGGAGCTTGACATGGTAGATCTCAGGACCCATGAGATCATGACCTGAGTCAAAAGGAAGAGTCGGTCGCTTAACCAACTGAGCCCCCCCTTAATAGATGCTGTTAATATTCTTTTTTTTAAGATTAAAAAAATGTTTTTAAGGAATCTCTACACCCAACATGGGGTTTAGACTGACAGTCCCTAGATCAGGAGTCATGGGCTCTACCAGCTCAGTAGGTAACAGGTGCCTCTTTTTTTTTTTTTTTCTAAAGATTTTATTTATTTCACAGAGAGAGACACAGCGAGAGAGGGAACACAAGCAGGGGGAGTGGGAGAGGGAGAAGCAGGCTTCCCGCGGAGCAGGGAGCCCGATGCGGGGCTCGATCCCAGGACCCTGGGATCACGACCTGAGCCGAAGGCAGACGCTTAACGGCTGAGCCTCCCAGGTGCCCCGGTAACAGATGCCTCTTTAACTATTAATATTCTTAATAGTTGTTAACTCATATGGAAGAAAATGTTTAAAAATATGGAAATGGAGGAGAAGTCTAAAAGTAAATTTATATTGCATCATACTAATAATCATTTAACAGTCTGGGAATTTTTATATCCAGAAATAAATTCCTCTGTTATAGAAATAGTGGAGCCTACTACATGTTTTACTGAATATGCTGTCAGAAAAAAAGCGAAGTGAGGGGCGCCTGGGTGGCTCAGTCTATAAGCGTCTGCCTTCGGCTAGGGTCATGATCTCAGGGTCCTGGGATCCAGTCCTGCAGCAGGGAGCCCGCTTCTCCCTCTCCCACTCCCCCTGCTTGTGTTCCCTCTCTCGCTGTCTCTCTCTCTCTGTCAAATAAATAAAATCTTAAAAAAGAAAAAAGCATAAGTGAAACAAATACTGTGATTGAGGGAGGGGTGTTGGATAATTAACTACATTCCCTGTAGGGGGGAAATTGCGTATCTGACATGTGGCATCACAGAATCTACAGTGTATATATACGGCAAATCATTATGTTGTATGCCTTAAAAGTACACAGTGTTATGTGTCAATTGTATCTCAGTGAAACTGGGGGAAAGTCTGTTAATTTTTTTTTACAGATTTTATTTATTAGAGAGAGAGCGAGTGCAATTTGTGGGGGGAGAGGGAGAGGGCAAAGCTGACTCTTCGCTGGGTCCCAGGACCCCAGGATCATGACCTGAGCCAAAGGCAGGCACTTAAACTGACTGAGACACGCAGACGCCCCGATGGGGGAAAGTCTTAATATTTCAGTGAATAAGTGAATTTTCTTAACATTAGGGAGTAAATGACTTTTAAGTAATAATTTGTCATTCAGTGAATATTTTTGATAATGCAATTAAATTTAGTTTTTTTATAAACAACAGTAGTTTAATTTTCTATAAACTACTTCAGAATGAAACATACTTCATTAGTCTTTTTTTTTTTTTTTAAGATTTTATTTATTCATTTGAGACACAGAGAGAGAGAGAGCATGAGCAGTGGGAGAGGCAGAAGCAGGCTTCCCGCTGAGCCAGGAGCCCGATGTGGGGCTCAATCCCAGGACCCCAGGATCATGACCTGAGCCGAAGGCAGATGCCCAACCATCTGAGCCACCCAGGCACCCCTACATTAGTCTTTTGTAATGGATGATCTCACTTTCTAAAATGCTGCTGAGCATATTAAAAGGTTGAAGTAAATTCTATAATCTGTAGATATTAGTACCTAGTATAGTCTGCATTTGCTGTAGTACTACCAGAGTATATAGTTTTATTATGTAGTTTCTGTGTTAATACACATTGTATTTCGGGATACTTCTGTAGTTGATCATGAAATGCAGATGCCTTGATTATTAATAGAGTGGTATCTGGTGTAGGAAACCTGGAAATTGGTCGACTATCACTATATTGCTGCTTTCTGATTTCCTTTTCTCAGGTGGAGTATTCGTTTACATTATCAAGATGAGTTTCAGTCCTTGGATTACTTGTTTTTGGGTCCTTCAGTGCAAGTTTTTGTTTTTTGTTTTTTTGAGGGGGATATACTAATTTTATGGTTAACTAGTGTGAATGTGTTCTTGCTTCAAGCAAGTGAATGCCAAGTGTTCTTTTGTTTTAATGGACTCAGTTCCATTCAGGATGAAAAGTTTTGCCTTTCTTAATTATTGAGAAATATTTTTGTTAGAATTTGAAACGTGAAATGACCTCCAAGGTTCTCTTTAATGCCATCTTTGATTGGTTTGTAGGAAATAACTTCTGAGAGAAAAAGGCATAGAATATGCGTATGGAAACAGTCTGGCAAGGTAAACATAGTGTCGTTATATCAGGTTGATGGCGTTCAGATACAGTAAAGTACAGATAAGAAAAAGGAAACATTTTGCAAATTATGGTAATGAACAGATGAGAGGATAAGAATGAAATGCCTATTTAGGAAATAAGATACATGCACGTTAAAATACAGCATTATAAATTTTTCCCCCTAGTGCACAGTAGTATTAGCCTTATTCAGGTAAGTCAGACATTTTTATCAGTGCTGTTCCCTCGTCAGATTTTGGCACTCCTGAGAAACAGCTGGGGGAAAATACCGTAATTTTTTGTTGTTGCTGTAGAGATGTATACCTCTTTTTAAGATGTGCAGTTCTAGAAAATATGTGAAAAGTTAATTTGTTAGGAGGAAATTTTCCTTTTATTTATGCTTTCTGTCGGTGCCTAATAACTTAGAAAAACTGCTCCTGCTCCTTCTCGACTCTTCTCCAGCTTTCTTGTCCATGTCCCTGTTGGTTAGGGGTCTGTTAAAAGTGTAAACAACAAAGAACCTATTTAAATTTTTACCTGGCAGTGAAAGTTTTTAAAGCTGTTTTTGCTTTAATCTTATAAAGTAAGCATTGCTTTTTTTTTTTTTTTAAGATTTTATTTATTTATTTGACAGAGAGAGACACAGCGAGAGAAGGAATACAAGAAGGGGGGGTGGGAGAGGGAGAAGCAGGCTTCCTGCGGAGCAGGGAACCCAACGTGGGGCTCGATCCCAGGACCCTGGGATCATGACCTGAGCCGAAGGCAGACGCTTAATGACTGAGCCACCCAGGTGCCCCAAGTAAGCATTGCTTTTAAAGAACAACTAATCACATTTAGGATTTTTTCCTAAATGTCCTTTATGTTAGGAGGCACTGTGTGGATTTGCTTTTGAATGTGCTCACATCTTAACTGTGTGTTGTCATTTTTTTTTTTTTTTAAAGATTTTATTTATTTGACAGAGAGATAGCGAGAGCAGGAACACAAGCAGGGGGAGTGGGAGAGGGAGAAGCAGGCTTCCCGCCGAGCAGGGAGCCCGATGTGGGGCTCGATCCCAGGACCCTGGGATCATGACCCGAGCCGAAGGCAGACGCTTAACGACTGAGCCACCCAGGCGCCCCGTCATTTTCTTATTCTTACGTCTGGTGTACGTATTAGAGTTTCGGTTTCAAGACAGTGGGATGCTAGGTGAAGAGTTTTTATGCACAGCATAGAAAGCACGGTCTGTAAGAGGAATATTGGTAAACTGGGCATTACCAACTTTAAAAACGTAAGTTTGCGAGAGACAAATGGAAAGGCAAGCTACAAACTGGAAGAATGTATTTGCACACTGCATATCTGGCAGAGAATCGATTGGTGTAGAATATATAAAGAACTCTCAAAACTCAGCAAAGGAAAACAGTCCTTTTAGAAAATGAACAGGAGATGTGAACAGACATTTTAGGTGGTGCATGAGCGAATGAAAAGATTATTAGACATTAGGGAAATGCACGTTTAAACCACACTAAGTTGTCACTCCATACCTACTACAACAGCTAAAAACCCAAACAAACCACCACATGCTGTCCAGTGGATGCAGAGGAACTTGATCTGTTACACATTGCTGGTGGGAATGTGAAATGGTGCAGCCACTGTGGAGAAAGTTTGTAGTTTCTTGTAAAACTGAGCATGCACTTACCTTACCACCCATCAAGTGCACATTTGGGCGTTTAGAGAAATGAAACTTACGTCCTTGTAAAAACCTGTATGTGAACAGTCATAGCAGCTTATTAGTAATAACTAAAAACTGGAAGACGACCCAGATAGCCTTCCGTGGGTGAATAAACTGTGGTACATCATACCGTGGAGCATACTTCTCAGCAATGCAAATAAACACTACTGATGCACAAAACAACTTGGATGCTCTCAGGGGAGTTACACTGAATGAAAGAAAACTGATCTCAAAAGGTTACATACTGTATGATTCCATTTATGTAAAATTCTTTTTATTGTAAAAAACACAAAATTGGCCATCTTAACTATTTTTAAGTGTACAGTTCGGTAGTGTTAAGTGCATGCACATTGTTGTGGAATAGATCTCCAGAACTTTTTTATCTTGAGAAACTGTAACTGTTTACCCATTGAACAACAACTGTCCCTTTCCCCTTTCTCTTGCCCCTCGCTCGTAACCATCATTTTACTTTCTGTTTTTGTTAATTTAATAACTTTACCTCCTTTCAGTGGAATCATACAGTATTTGTCTTTTTTTTGTTGTTGTTGTTGTTCAAAGTATTTGTCTTTTTCTGACTGAGTTATTCATTTAGTGTGATGTCCTAAAGGTTTATCCATTCTGTAGCCTGTGATACGGGGTCCTTCCTTTTTAAAGCTACATCATGTTCCGTTGTGTCTGCCTTATGTTGTTTATCCATTAGTCCATAGGTGTACAGTTGGGTCACTTGCTGCTAGGAACATGGCTGTGCAAATATCTCTTCAAGATCCTGCTTTCAGTTTTTTTGGCTATAAATCCCGAAGTGGGATTGCTGGATCATATGGTAGTTCTGTTTTCTTTCTTTTTTTTTTTTTAATAGACTTTATTTTTAGAGCAGTCTAGGTTCACAGCAAATTTGAGCAAGCGCTGCAGAGATTTCTCATACACTCTCTGCCCACACATATGCATAGTCCCCCTCCCCTGAAGATCAGCACCCTCCACGAGTGGTGCCTGAGTCACAGTTGATAAGCTGACGTTGAGTAGTTCTGTTTTTAATGTTTTTGAGGAACCTCCATATTTTCTGTAGTGGTAACACTATTTTACATTCCCACCAACAGTGCACAAGGGTTCCAAATTCTCTGCATCCTCGCCAACACTTGTTACTACCTTTTTGTTTGTTTTGAACTGTAGCCGTCCTGATGGGCATTAGATGATCTCTTACAGTTTTGATTTGCATTTCTCTGATGATTCGTGATGTTGAGCAACTTTTCATGTGCTCATTGGTCCTTTGAATAATCATCTTTGGAGAAATGTCCTTTCAAGTGTTTACCCATTTTTAACCGGGTTATTTGATTTTTTGTTAAATTGTGTGAGTTCTTCATGTACTCTTGGATATTAACCCTTTATTAGGTAATAAATATGATTTACGAGTATTCTCCCATTCCATAGGTTGCCTTTTCACTCTGGATTGTGTCCTTCGGCGTACAAAAGTTTTCAAGTTTGGTGCTCCATTTGTCTGTTTTTGCTTTTGTTGTCTGTGCTTTTCGGTGTCGTACCCAGGAGTCCATTGCCAAGCCTGGTGTCATCAGGCATTTCTCCTGTGTGCTCTCCTAGTAGTTCTGTAGTTTCAGGTCTTATGTTTAGATCTTTTATCCATTTTGTACACAGTGTAAGATAAGGGTTCAACTTAAATCTTTGGCACACAGATATCCGGTTTTCTCATCACCTTTTTTTTTTTTTAAAGATTTTATTCATTTATTTGACAGAGAGAGACACAGCGAGAGAGAGCGCACAAGCAGGGGGAGCAGCAGAGGGAGAGGGAGAAGCAGGCTTCCCGCCGAGCAGAGAGCCCGATGTGGGGCTCCATCCCAGGACCCTGGGATCATGACCGGAGCCGAAGGCGCCCCTCTCATCACCGTTTGTTGAAGAGACTGCCCTTTCCCACACTGAATCATTTTGATACCCGTATAGAATTATTGAAATGATGCAATTATGGAGATAGAAAATGGATTGCTAGTGGTTTTCAGGGATTAGGGACAATGGTGGTGTGTGGCTATGGGGTTGTGGGAGCAGGAGGGGTCTTTGTGGTAACGGGACAGTTTTGTATCTTGTAGTGGTTACACAAATCTGCAAATGTGATAGAATTGTAAAGAGCTGGTAGAAACACTGAGTGATGAAATCTGTGTAGTGATGCAGGATGTCAGCACTGGGGAGAAACTGGGTAAAGGGTATAGGAAGCCTTTCTGTACTTTGTTTTCTGTTGTCCTATAGATTTGTACTTCAAAATAAAAAGTTTTTAAAATGTCACTTGTAGCCAAAGCATTTTTATCAATGTTTTTTCATGTAGAGAACTCCCATTTTAAACTTACTATTCATAGTTGCAAGCAACAACTAATTGCCACATTAACACTTTCAAGGAACAGGAAGTTGAAAGAGAAATCTATAGTTTGACATAGAAATTCCATCTTAATTTTAAGTAATCCTTACTTAAACGTCTTGTGCTGCCATTTGAAGATGAAAGAAAAATATACAAGTTGATTTATTGAGCTCTTGTGTGCAGTTGCGCTGAGAAATGTTGGGGGATGCAAAGACAACGTGGGATTCCTACCTTGAGGTGTTGTATGTTGTAGAGGTTGACGGACATGTAAACAAAAGTTTGTGGAAGGGAGAGTGATTAATTACGGGGGAGGGGGCACAGTGAGGTGTCAAGGAAGGCTTCCTAGGAAAAGGGCTAAATTTGGATACATCAGAATCAAGGTGTCTGTTCCCTTACATTCTCTTAAGAGCATTAGGTTATACACTTTTAAGAAATCCTTTTTATCATGTAAAGAAAATAGTAATTAGAATAAATTGGCATGATGGGCTGAAATTTAAAGTTGAAAGATTTAAAACAAATAGGTGTTTCTGAGGGACAACTAACTCTGTTGACGATTTCCAAGAGTCTGAACACAACTTTGAAGGGATGGCAGCAATTTGTAATTTAAAAAAGCTTTAAAGGACCTAAGACTGCTCACTTCACCGCTCTAGAAACTTATTTAAGAGAGGAGGACGGGAAGGAAGCAAATCACTGAGTGCTTGTCACGTACTCTTCCTGATCCCAGGACTTTCCATTTGTGGTCACATTCAGTTTTCACAGCAGATCTTTGAAGTAAATGTTACCACCTTTTTGAGATAAGGAAATTGAGGTTTATATTATATCTGGTAATTTCCTTAACTAACCCTGATGGAGCTGGGTGGCAGAAATAGGTCTGTCTGCTGATGAAACCTGAGCCCTTCCCTGAGCAGTGGCTTAAGACTCCTTTGACAGTTTAATGAGTTAAAGACTATCTCCTGAGAGAAGTGTACCTACACAAATTTGGGTATAATTTCAGAGTATTCTGATCGCTTGAGTGAAGTTCATTTGTATATATGTAATGCTGTGTCTTAACATCATTCAGCAAATTTGATAACCTGTTTTTTGTGCTGTAGGGATGCCAGATGAATACAGTATTGTTCTTATGTTCCAGGAACTTGTATTTTGTAGAAAATCCTGTAAGAGAGCTGCTTTAAAGTATTGGAGAAGGTCAGGGAATGATTACTTCTGCCTGTCTGGTTCATGGAAGGCTTTGAGGAGTTGGCAGCATTTGACTTTAAAAGCATATGTAAAATTTGATGACACAGAAATAAAGTATTTAACATTCAGGGAAAAGAGCAAGCAAGACAGAAGGTGTGTACTGAAAACAATTCATTGTGGTTGGAACATATGATAAACTGATCTAGTGGGAAAACAATATCTGGAAAGCCTGGTATTTGTGGAAAATTTAAAAAATGTTGGAAGTTTTATTCTATTTGAGGGGGGGAGAAGTGATGTGGTCAAAGTGCGTTGGACCCGTGCTTCTCAAATTATCTGTGATGAAAGCCCAGCTCTAAGGAAAATTCTAATTCATTATGTAATGATATTTAGAAAAATAAAATGAGTTATTAGAGAAATTAAATTAAAAAGACATAAATTTGAGCCCATCCTTTATAATATTAGGTTCGTACGAAGTGACTGTCAAATTGCCGTATGAGCTTCTGAATCTTTGCTCTGGCTTCACATGTCACAGACCAGTAATGGTTTGGTGGATCGGCACCTATTAATGGAGCGTATTTTGAGTATCACTGCTCTGGAAAGGGTGCAGGATGATGTTGAGACTACATTCTCTCCATGAGGGCGGAGATATTTATTCAAGTGTAATTAACATACAGTGTTGTGTTAGTTCCAGGCGTACAGTATAGTGATTCAACACTCCTATACATTCCTCAGTGCTCATCAGGAGAAGTGTGCTCTTATCCCCAGTATCTATTTCCCTCATCCCCCACTGAGCACAGAGACTCTTGTTTTTGCCTATTAACTGACATCACAGATGCCTACAAGGGTGACTGAAACTTAGCAGGCAACCAATAAATAGGTATTGAATGGATTAGAACTATTATACTAGATTTTTTTTCCCCCTGAGGACTTAAGGACATGTGAACTAAATCTTTTAAGGTAGAAAGTAAAAGAAGATACTTCCATTTAGTAAACATTTAATTCCTTCTGTATGCGTGGCCCTAGGGATAAATGATACAATCCCTGGCTTCCCTTTCTAGTGGGGAAGGCAAAGTTTTACAGACAAATATTGGTTAATAATTAGATATTTCACACATCAGTATAGACATTGTTGCCCTTTTTACAAGTATAGCTTTGACCAAATGACTCTTGTTGGAACGCCTTCTGTGTCTCAACAGGGTTCTAATTTTTTCTCTCAAGGCAATTTCTTTAATGGACAGTTCTATCTACTATGGCTATAGTTTTCCCAATTCTTAATAATTTATAAATTGCCACAAAAATTAAAGGTTGTGCGTGCCGGCCCCCCCCAGCTTCTGGCTTTTCTCTACCTTTTTTTTTTTTTTTTAAATGTCTTCAGAGATTCTCTCTGGTCTTCTTTCTACCTTAGCTATCTTAGGCTTTCTAACCCAGGTGGCTGACCACATTTTCCAGAAGAGGAAACTAGGTTTGACTTATTCACAATAGCAAAACCAAGACAACTAGATTTCATTAATCTCTGAGCCTGTCTTTAACAGTATTTAAATTAGATCTACATAGAGAATATAAAAATGAGTTGATTCAGTTATCCCTTTTCTACTTAAGTCTTGGGGTGTCTCTGGGGTCATATATTCCTTTGATTTTTTTACTTTTTTGAGGGTGAGTCAGATGCATTTAAAGTAAATCTTAGGTAACCTAAATCAAGATATTAGAGGAAAATGTCATATGTATGTTTTAAAAGAACTTTACTAATTACAAATGAACATAATTATTGTAGATTTAGAAAAGATAAAACGTGATAGAAATATCAGCCATCCCTTTAAAGCTTCTGTTAACATTTGATTATTTTTGTTGTATTTTGCCTTTTTAGTAAACTAAAATTCTGGAAGGACCTTTAGTGTTAAGAATTTTAGTGAAAATCATACTCTTTGAAGTTGAGTTCATTGAAATTCCTTTTATATACTTGATTCTCTTTAAGAAACCTAGCCCAAGATCAAGAAGATGTTTTTCCAAATTCATTTAGCAAGTAAATGGCAGCAATAGGTTTCAAACCCAGGTCACCTTATTACTAAGACTACTGCTTTTTAATGTAATAGCACGTTGTGTGTTAAATTCTGAAAACTTTGTGACTTTCGGAAGGTAAATTACTGTTGCTCATGGCCTCACCTGATATTTTGGGTTTGTTTCTCATCTTTTGTGTTGGAGGATTCTAAAACTAAAATGTCTGTTTCAAGACTTATGTAGAGAGGGATGTTACTCTGAGACTTTCCATAATACTCTTTTACCCTAGGTAAGTAGAGGATAATATATGTATATTTTTTTATTTAGCAGTGCATAGCGTAGTTTATATTGTCATCATTAGAAGTCTAGGACTTTAGAATGTGCTAACATCTTTTTTGAAACTGCTGTGAACATTTATGTTGTGGTGGTTCCCCTGGGAAATACTGTATTTTCAGCGTCTTCTCTGGTTGTTTCTACATCTCTCCCTTAGGATTATACCCTTGCTGCTGCTTCTACCCTTAGCATTTGCTTGGTGGAAACAGAACAAAACTGTCATCCAGTTTGGCTTATATTTAACTCTTGCAGGTGCAGCAGTGGCCTGGGTGAGAGTGCTGTATTTCCTGCCGCTCTCTTCGGGGTCCAAGGCATATGGTGCATGGCTGTTGGGGAAGCAATACCACTGTGATAGGGTTTTTTCTTCTTTTTTTAAACTTTTAATTTTAGAACAGTTTTAGATTTATAGAAAAATTGCAAAGATAGTACGGGGAGAGTTCCTATATACTCTGTACCCAGCTCCCCTGTTGCTGACATCTTAGGTTAGTATAGTACATTTGTTACAGCCAGTGAACCCGTACTTACACGTTATTAACACAAGTCCATACTTCAGTTTTTCATCGTTTTTACCTGCCATCCAGGACACCACATGGCATCTAGTTATCATGTCTTCCTAGTTTTCTAGGAAGTGTGCTCTGTTCTGTGAATTTTCTGTTCTCAGAGTTTTCTTGTTTTTCATGGCTTTTACAGTTTTGAGGCATACTGGTTAGGTATATTATAGAATGTCCCTCAAATTGGCTTTGTTTAATGTTTTTCTCATGATTTGACTGGGGTCATGGGTTTTCAGGAAGAATGCCTCAGACCGGTGGCCCATGGTAACCACATGACAGCACTGATTGTGTGAACCTTGGTCACTTGGTTAAGGCAATGTTGGTCAGGTTTCTCACTGTAAAGTTAGTTTTCCCCCTTTCCTGCCCTTTTCTTTGTAAGCTGTTCAGTCCAGCCCACACTCATGTGGGAAGGAGGGACTAGGCCCCCCACCTCATGTCAGAGAGAATATTTACTTAATGTTATTTGGAATTCTTCTATGAGGAAGACTTGTCACTTCTCCCCCATTTATTTGTTAATTCCGTCATCTATTGTGTATAGACCTGTGTGTGTGTGTGTTTAAATTTTAAGTAGGCTCCACAACCAGTGTGGGGCTTGAACTCCTGACCCTGGGGTAAAGAGTCACAGGTTCTACCGACTGAGCCAGCCAGGCGCCCACAGACTTGGATATTTTATTTCCTACTTTGGGTTAAAATCTGTATTAGTAGGGCTCTCCAGAGAAATGGCACCGATAGGAAGGGGATGTGTATGTGTATGTGTATCTGTATGTGACAGTAGAGGCTAGCTCTTCCAAGATCTGCAGGGTGGCCTGGAGTTCTAGGGAAGAGCTGATGTTGCATTTCGACTCTGGGGGCAATGTGCTGGCAGAATTTCCTCATGGGGGAGGTCAGTCTTCTAAAAAAAAATTAGGGCCTTCAGCTGACTGGATGAGGCCCACTTACATTATGGAGGGTAATCAGCTTTACTCAGAGTTGACTGATTTAGGGACGTTTGGGTGGCTCAGTCGGTGAAGCGTCTGCCTTCGGCTCAGGTCATGATCCCGGGGTCCTGGGATCGAGCCCCGCATCGGGCTCCCTGCTCGGCGGGGAGTCTGCTTCTCCCTCCCCGTCTGCTGCTCTTCCTGCTTGTGTTCCCTCTCTCTCTGTCAGATAAATAAATAAAATCTTAAAAAAAAAAAAAAGGTTACTGCTTTAAATTGTGATCGTGTCTGAAAACTACTTTCACAGAAACACCTGGAATAGTGTTTGATCAAATACCTGTGGCCTGGTCAAGTTGACACATAAAATGAACTGTCACATGTTTTATTTCTTAGGTCATTTATTTTGTTCTCACATTGTTCCAGCGTTGGTCATTGAGAGTTCTTTCAGGTTGTCTGGTGTTCCTTTGACATGCACTCATCTTTTTAATTTTTGAGCACTTCCTTATTTTCTGATGACTCGAGAATGTATCAGATGTGTCTTGTATCCTCTCTAGCCCAGCCCAAGAATCAGCTGCTTTTCCAAGAATGTGAAATGTGGTATCTAGAAACCCAGGTCTGGGCGTTGGAAGTGCTTGTTGCTCCTGGAGGGTCATTTCTTTATAGGAGGAGGTGGGCCCTCTGTGCACGCACACTTACCTGGGTGTGTATGTACGTACCTACAGTTTCTGTAGTCCATCTGTGTCTCTGCCAGGCCCCACCTCGCTTCCTCCTGATGTTTCCAACTCTGAGGAAAGTACCAGCATGTCCCTTCTTGTTTCTGTCTAGCTCCCCTCTCTGACATCGAGAAACCAGCCCCTATCACTTAGGTGAAAGCAGTTCGAGAATTGCTGACTCTCCCCTCGTGGGGACAGATGGACAACAGGGGTGCAGCGCTTATGCACAGTTCTTGTCCTTACGTTTTCAGTTGAGAGTCACAACTTGGTTCCAGCGTTACTTAGGTCTGCTCCTTTCCCTGCCACCCCTTCAATGAGGTTTTGTCATGCATTAGTGATAGTTAATCATTCGTCATAGTCTCCGTTCCATTCTTGTTGATTTTTCAAATTGATTTTGCATACGTCACAGTTCATTCTTTGAGGTAGACATTTCCTTGGGTTTGACAAGTGCATAAAATCACATATCCACCACTGCAGGACCCTAAGACTAGTTGTATTACCTAAAATTCCCCCAGATGTCCCCACTGCAGTCAGTCACTCCCCACTCCACCAGTCCTGGCTGACACTGATCTGTTTTCTGTCCCTATAGTTTTGCCCTTTCCAGAATATCATATGCAGCTTCTAGGGTCTGGCTTCTTTCACTTAGGAGTGTGCATTTAACATTCATCCACGTTGGGCGCCTGGGTGGCTCAGATGGTTAATTAAGCGTCTGCCTTCGGCTCAGGTCACGATCCCAGAGTCCTGGGATCGAGTCCCGCATCCGGCTCCCTGCTCAGCAGGGAGCCTGCTTCTCCCTCTGCCTCTCTCTCTCTGTCTCTTATGAATAAATAAAATCTTTAAAAAAAAAAAATTCATCCACGTTGTTGCATGAATCAGTAGCCTGTTCCTTTTTATCACTGAGTTGCATTCCCTTGTATACCCTTTTGCTGTGTGCATTCCTTTGGACCACAGTTTGCCTATCCATTCCCATGTTGGAGGATATCTTGGTGTTTCCCAGTTTTTAGTGATTATGAATGAAGCTGCTGCAAACATTTGTGTACACATTTTTGTGTGAATAGAAGTTTTCTTCAGTTCACTTGGATAAATACGAAGGAGCATGATTGCTGATTGTATGGTGTAAGACTATGTTTAACTTGATAAGAAACTGCCAAATTGTCTTCTAAAGCCGCTATACCCCACATTTTATTTTAAACACGTACCATCTTAATGCTTTGTTCTTAATCTTGATTTTTCAGTGTAGCCATTTTTTTTTTTTTTTTTTTGAGGGCGAGAGGTGGGTGAGAGGGGAAGGGAGCATCTTTTTTTTTTTTTAAAGATTGATTAGAGCGCATGTGTGGGAGAGTGCGGTGGGGGAGGGGGAGGGCAGAGGGAGAGAGAATCCCAAGCGAACTCTGTGCCCAGTGCAGAGCTGGACCCAGGGCTCAAGCCCATGACCCTGAGATCGTGACCTGAGCCGAAATCAAGAGTCGGACACTTAACCGACTGAGCCACCCAGGTGCCCCTCATGTATTTGCACATGGAGAACTTAATTTTGTTCTTTGAAATCTACACAGTATTCCACAGTACGGCTAAAACATAATTCTCTTTGTATTAAAACAATTCTTTAAATTATGAAAGTATTGCATATTCGTGGCAAAAAATACGAGTTCTGTCGAAGAGAGTATATTGAAAAGTAAGTCTCTCATCCACTTCTCCTTTCTCCATTCATTGGAAGGGAATTTAGAGTTCATGTGCGTGGTTACCACTATAATTTATATGAAAGATGAAGATTTTAATGTACTAACACTGCCTCCCTAATTCTTACTATATTTGTAGCTCTTCTACTGGTTGTTTTTATTACTGTTACTGAAGTGATTTATCAACCTTACATAGGAGTCCCTGCTATGAAAGATAAAGAAATTAGCTCACTTACCTTCAAGTGATTTTTTTTTTCTCCTACAGATTTTAATTATCATATTTTTATATTGTTAGGGTTTATAACATTTATATTCTCTTTTATAACTGAAATAGTCTTCTGGGCTTATCTAGTCTCAAAAAAGGAAAACCAGGAAATAGCATTTATATGATTATGTTAATGTATTCACTGGAATACCAAATAATGACTCTGGATCTAAAGAGGGAGGTATAAACTCTTGTCAGTGAAACTTTGTTAGAGAATTTGTAAGTCCCCAACCCAGGTCTTCCTTCTGCTCTCACTCAGATGTTTGGCTCCTACTCAGCCCCCATTTCCTCCTAGCTTATGCTGTCCTCGTTAGAGTATTTCCTAATTTATTTTTTATTTTTTAGAGAGGGAGAGAGGTGGCGGCGGAGGGGGGAGGTGTGTGTGCAGAGAGATCGAATCTTAAGCTGGCTACATTCCCAGTGTGGAGCCTGACGCCTGGCTCGATCCCACAAGCCTGAGATCATGGCCTGCGCTGAAATCCAGAGTCGGACACTCAACCAACTGAGCCACCCAGGCGCCCCTAGTATTTCTAAATTTTATAGAGTGTGTGGGTGGCAAACTGTGAGTCCTTGCATATTGAAAAATGCCTTTATTTTGTCCTAACATTTGATTGATAGGTTTTCTGGGAATTGTGGCTTCAACATCTTTTCTCCACAGAACTGGGCCGCCATGCCCCGTTGTCTGTGGTGACCAGAACTCCTCCTGAGCACACGGTCAGTCTCGTGTTTGTTCCTGTGGAGATGAGGTTGTCACTTTCTAAAGAGTTTCCTTTATACTTAGACTTACAGAATTTTACACATGGGTGTCTCTTAAATATAACATTTTTTCATTCATTGTTTTAGACTCTCAGTGGGCTCTTCTGGGTTGTGGTCTTAAGTCTGTCTTTAGCTCAGAAATATCCTTGTTTTGCTCTTTTGTCACCTTCTGCATTCTCCAGCAGAACCCATTCTTTGGAACTTCTACTAGTCAGGTGTTGGAGCTCCTTAATCTCTTTTCTTTGCCTCTTTATTTTCATATTGTCCATTTTCTATCTTTTGTTAATATATTTTGGAGATTTTCTCTACTTTCCCCCCTATGTTAGTGACTTGGATTTGTCATTTAGCTTGGCCACTTAATTTTTCATTTGGCAATTGTATTTCTAATTTCCAAGAACAACTTCTCTCCTTCCCCCCCCGCCCCGAGAAGTTTATTTTTTAAACAGATTTATTTTGATTTAATTTGCGTGCCATAAAATCTCCTCGGTGTAGGTGTATAATTCTGTACTTCTAGTACATTTAGAGTTGCAACCATCATCACAATATAATTTTAGAATGCTTCTACCACCACAGAAAGAAACCCTGTGCCTGTGAGTGGTCACCTTCCCAGCCCCAGTCAACTGCTGATTTACTTTTTGCCCCTGTGAATTTGCCTTTTCTGGACATTTCATGTAAATGAGATAATATAATATGTGCTCTTTTGTATATGGCTTCTTTCACTTGCCATATTATTTTTACGGTTGATCTGTGCTGTAGTATATTACATCTGTTGTTCGAGCATCATTTGTTGAAAACACTATCCTTTTGCTCTGAATTATCTTCGAACTTTTGTTGAAAATCTGTTGACCGACCTATTGTGCAGATCTCTTTGGGGATTCTCTAATTCTGTTACATTGGTCTGTATGCCTGTCCTTCAGCCACTATCATAGTTTTTTGGATATTGTTATATAGTAAGTCTTGAAATTGTGTGGTGGAAGCCTTCCAACTTTGTTTTTATTTTTAAAGGTTGTTTTGGAGTGTTGAGGTCTTTTCCAGTCAGTTGGATGACTTCCACAAAAGAGCCTGCCGTGATTTTGAGTGGAATTACAGTGAACATATAGGTTAATTTGCGGAGAGTTAACATCTTCACAGTCTGAGTCTTCCACCCTGCGAACGTGGCATACCTGTCCCATTTATTTAGGTCTTTTTACATTTTAGCTAAGTTTGTTGTTTTCCGTGTGTAGATCTTACACCTGCTTTATTGAGCGTATCCATCCATATTTCATGTTTTTTTAAATGTTGCCATAAGCTAAATCATCTAAGGGGCGCCTGGGTGGCTCAGTTGATTAAGCGTCTGCCTTCGGCTCAGGTCATGATCCCGGGGTCCTGGGATCGAGCCCCAGATCGGGCTCCCTGCTCTGCGGGGGGCCTGCTTCTCCCTCTCCCTCTGCTGCTCCCCCTGCTTGTGCTCTCTGACAAATAAATAGATAAAATCTTAAAAAAGGTTAAATCCAGCTAAAATTTTATTTTCCAATTATTCATTGCTTATATATAGAAATAAAACAGGGGCACCTGGGTGCCTCAGTTGGTTAAATGTCCAATTCTTGATTTAGGCTCAGGTCATGATCTCAGGGGGTTTTGAGATCGAGCCCCAGGTCGGGCTCTGTGCTGTGTGTGGCACCTACTTAAGATTCTCTCCCTCTCCGGCACCCCCCCCCTCCTCCCGCAGGCTATCTGTCTCTCTCTCAAAAAAAAAAAAAAAAAAAGTTTTGGGGCGCCTGGGTGGCTCAGTCGTTAAGCGTCTGCCTTTGGCCCAGGTCATGATCCCAGGGTCCTGGGATCGAGTCCCACATCGGGCTCCCTGCTCAGCGGGAAGCCTGCTTCTCCCTCTCCCACTCCCCCTGCTTGTGTTCCTGCTCTAGCTGTCTCTCTCTCTTCAAATAAATAAATAAAATCTTAAAAAAAAAAAAGTTTTTGTATTTTGACCTTGTGTTGTGCAGCCTTGCTAAATTGAGTTAGCTTTTTCACGTTTTCTGTAGGGGTTTCTGCATATGCAATGGTCTGCAAATCAGCACGGTTTTACTTCTTTGATTTCTGTGCCTTTTATTTATTTTTTTAAATTTATTTTAGAGAGAGAGAATGAGCAAGAAGAGGCAGAAGCAGACTCCGCTGCTGAGCAGGGAACCTGATGTGGGGCTCGATCCCAGGACCCTGGGATCATGACCTGAGCCGAAGGCAAACGCTTAACTGACTGGGCCACCCAGGCACCCCTATTTTTCTTATTACATTGCCTGTGATCTGCATTAGAGTGTTGCAAGTACAAGTAATGTGGTGATTTCTCCTTGATTTCATCTTTCTGAATCCAGATAGCAGTTGCTGTACTCTGTTCTTGAACTCTTAGCTCCAGGGCTGGTTGGGGTGGGGGTCAGTTCTGTATTTCTCTGGTGGTCTTCCTGGAGGTTCTTTCTTTAACTCATTCTTTTAGCCCTTCTCATAGTTTTGTAAGCACCCAATTCCTCATTGAATTCTTCTCCTTAAAACACCTAATCTATTTCCTGTTTTCGGCCCTGAACTTTGACCAATACACTTTAATATTTTTTTTTTATTCTTATGTTAATCCCCATACATTACATCATAAGTTCTAGATGAAGTGTTCCATGATTCATTGTTTGTGCATAACACCCAGTGCTCCATGCAGAACGCGCCCTCCTCAATACCCACCACCAGGCCAACCCATCCTCCCACCCCTCTCCCCTCTAGAACCCTCAGTTTGTTTTTCAGAGTCCATCGTCTCTCATGGTTCGTCCACCCCTCCGATTTCCCCCGCTTCATTCTTCCCCTCCCGCTACCTTCTTCTTCTTCTTTTTTTTTTCTTAACATATATTGCATTATTTGTTTCAGAGGTACAGATCTGAGATTCAGCAGTCTTGCACAATTCACAGCGCTTAACAGAGCACATAC
>NC_138383.1:51064991-51070999 GCF_054177405.1 Leptonychotes weddellii
AGAGAGTTGTTGCTATTCCTTTCTTCGATCTCCTGTTGAGTTTGTAGGTGTTCAGAATGGTTTGATCCCTATCCAGCTGAATTCCTGAGAGGAGACGAAATCCAGGTCTCCTTCTCCTCTGCCATCTTGCTCCGCCCCCTCCACTTTAATTTACCATATGGATCATTCTTAGGGCCCTTGGAAGACTGTTTCTTTATGGGTCAAGTAATAATTAACATTAGAGTAGAAAAAATGAATGTATTCTGGCCAGTGTGCTTTTTAATGGTTCCTGCATGATCTGATACCACTTTTGAGTGAATTACGTGGAAGCATTTTCTCTGTAGAGAATGGGAAGGCAGCCTTATGTTGAAGATAGGTTATCTAAGAGTGGTTTAAATAAATAACAGTGTCCCTGCCATGCAATTATAAGTTGTTTCTTTCAGTCCCTAGGTGCACTTTTTACGAATAGGGTAATTTGGAGAGTACAGCAGAAAGTAGCTGCTCAAAGCCAGACATTCTCTGAATGCTTTATTATTTATTTTGAAATGTTCAAGGTGGCATTTGGATTTAACTGCCTCGACCGTGTTCTCAGCTAGGCACCTGAGCCATATTATGTGAGATAGAAGTTTGCTCATTTGTGTATCAGAAGGGAGATTATAAAATTTCCAGGCGAATTCACTTTTCACTGGAAGTAGTCTCGTTCTTCGGGTAAATATTTGAATGCTGACTTTAAATACAGTTGACCCTTGAGCAATGTAGGGGTTAGGGTGCCCACTCCCTGCACAGTTGAAAATCTCTGTGTGACTTTTCACTCCCCCGTAATGGCCTGTTGTTAACTGGAAGCCTTACCAATAATGTAAACAGTCAATTAACACATATTTTGTATGTTGTATGTATTATATACTGTATCCTAACAACAAAGTGAGCTAAAGAAAATGTTACTAAGAAAATCATAAGAGAAAATACATTTATAGAACTGTATTTCTCCACGTTTCCAAAAAACATTCCAAATACATTTACTGAAAAACATCCATGTGTAAGTGGACCTGTGCAGTTCAGGACCGTGTTGTTTAAGACCGTGCTGTCGGGCCTGGGAGATCCTGCAGAAACTGCTTCTCGTAGGAAGTGTGCCTGTTGAGCACGGAAGGTAGGCACGTTGTAATTGCCATAAAATGGTGAGGATCATACAGCAGGAGGAGTTGGGGAGAGCATCACTGTGGAAGTGATAGCCAAGCTAAGACTAAAGAATGATTAATAGGAACCGGCCAGACCTTTGAAAAGGGTAGGGACAGGTGAAAAACCTAACGAGCCTCATGATAGCCGGTTGCCCAGAACAGAATTTTAGTTCAGCTTTAACTAAGAGAGGTCCAGAGTGGTTGGGGCGGTGGTGGCAGTCTGGGAAGAGTATTAAGCTGTTGTAAGTGACCACTGAGAGGACATCTCCCCACAAGGGTTACTCTCTGTTGTCCACGTACAGTATACGTAACCCTAGGTTACACGCTCTAGGTATTCAGCCAGTGTGTGCAGAGCTCTGCGGCTGCCATATTCAACTCTGCCTGGATTAAACTGTTTTTTTGAGGATTGACTAAAGGCTCTGCAATCCATCCCTTCTTCTGGAGGTCTTGGATGGACATTGCAGTCTGGAATCCCTTGAAATTGTATTCAAAATTGTGCATTTGGTGAAGGGAAGGGAGGATCTGTCCCTTTAATTAGATTCTCATAGGGTTTTGAAACCACCTACCTGCTGATCTCCCTTAACTGCCCCTGCCTCCTGCTGGGGTACCCTTAAGTGCTACTTCAGACTACGGAGAGCTGCACCCCTACCCTACATAGGGGGGTCTTGACTGATTTGTACTTTGGATGCCATCACTGCCATCTCCCACCTGGGGAGGTATGCTGTCAGCAGCAGTCCATTGACACTCAGGTGGGTGTTAGGAAGATGTTGCATTACAGTGTCCTTTTTAAGGGGACCTTCAGGAGTAAATTCATTCTGTTTTTGCTAGCAATGCATATAACTCTTTAATCATTAAAATAATTTTTTTAATCTTAGTGGCACTTAGTTGTGGCTGTCCGATCATATTTCCTTTTTTTTTTAAATAAAGATTTTATTTATTTATTTGACAGCGCATGCACACACAAGCAGGGGGAGTGGAGGGAGAGGGTGAAGGAGGCTCCCCTCAGAGCAGGGAGCCTGATGTGGGGTTTGATCCCAGGACCCTGGGATCATGACCTGCTTAACAGATTGAGCCACCCACGCCCTCCCCCCTTTTAAAACGATTTTATTTGTTTATTTGAGAGAAAGGGAAAGGAAAGAAAGAAAGAAAAAAGAAAAAAGAAAGAGGGATGGAAGGAGCAGGGGGAGTCATATGCATTTTTTAGAAAAATATTTATTTATTTGAGAGAGGGAGATCACGAGGGAGGGGAAGGGCAGATGGAGAGGGAGAAGCAGTCTCCAATCCCAGGACCCTGAGATCATAACCTGAGCCCGAGGCAGATGCTTAAGCGACTGAGCCACCCAGGCGCTCCATCATATGCACTTTTAATGCATTTTTATAATGTCCATATTTCTGATTCCATTAAATGTCCTTCATGGTTTCTCTTTTTCTCATCTGTTTCTAACTTATATTTTATGTAACTCTATAAAGCATATTCTACTTGGGCAGGATAGGATATTTAAAAACACACCCCTCTGTGTTCAGAGTTCCTCTTTTGTTACATATTCCTTTCCCTGTGTAACACATACTGTTTACTTGGGACTGTTCTTTTCTTTTTCCCATCTCTGCTTAGGAAAATAAACTCACCCTTTATGGTAAAGGACCAGTAGTTGAAATGTTTTTGCTGCTTGGACGTCTTCTCCAACACCCTAACCCTTGTGAAACAGTTTTTCAAGGCCGTTGGCATTGAGAATATGTCTAGATTAGGGCCTGACATATTTTTAGTGAACTTTTACCCTTTCTACTCAGTATTTTCTATATCCTTAAGGCATTTATCATTTTGTACTTCACTATGATTTTTATGTAGGTGTTTGCCCTTGCCCCTTCGTGTGATATTAACTGGTTAGTCCATTATTAGTAGCCTATTTTGCAGTGCCCATTCCCGTCCTCTCCTTCCTCAGTCATGTATAATCTTGGTAGTGATTCTACTAAAACACTTGGCAGAATGGTTCCTGGTAGCCAGTGAAAGACGGGATGCGTGTATAGTTGGACAGTTACAACTGTAGGGGTGGTTGATTGGCTCAGATTAGTCACGATGGACATTCTGCTGGTTTGCCTCAGGGTTCCTGAACTTTGATTGATCAAATTCCAAAAAATAGTCACTTGAAGACATTACTGTATATCCTAAGTTTGTAGGAATCACAGAAATTGAATAACCATTAGGTTAGTTGATAAAATCAGGATTTAGGAAGTTTTCTATAGTTGGGCAGAAAATTTGCTAAAATAGTAGATAGTAGTTACTTGTTTTTTAAAAAAATTGCTAGTATGAGGTCAGGGAGACCTAGCTTAGCAGTAGGCAGCTTGTGAGAAAGAGACTATATTCATCACTTTTTATATTACAACGGGCTAGATTATATTGTGGTTAAACACACACATACACACACACCCGAAAGTCCCAGTGGCTTAAAATACAAGGGTTTACATCTTGTCGGCTCAGGGCAGCAGAGGTCCTCCATAATAGTGGAGCCACCATCTCAGATGTTGCCAGGGAAGGGCCAGCCGATACAAGGTTTGGCCAGAAGTGAGTGGAGGCACTTCCCCGTACAAGTTGTTGGCTAACTGTAGTCCCACGGTGCCTCCCGGACCGCAAGGGGGCCAAGAAAAGTCCTCTTACCCCTGTGCCCGACAGCAGGGCGGATGGCTGCTCCATCCTGTTCTAGTGCCCAGTACAGTAGTTGCTGGACAGGTATTGAGCACTCAGTCAATCTATGTTAGATGGATGCCATCGTTCAAGTCACTGCTAAGTTTAAATCTCTGTAAGCGTGGTTAGAAAGGGACTTCCTTGCAGATGATGTTAGAACTAGGCAATCTTTTTTTTTTTTTTAAGAGAGGGAGAGGCGGGGGAGTGGCAGAGGGAGAAGCAGGCCCCGAGCTGAGCAAAGAGCCCGATGCGGGACTTGATCCAGGACCCTGAGATCATAATCTGAGCTGAAGGCAGACACTTTACCGACTGAGCCACCCAGGCATCCCAGGAGAGAGAGAATCTTAAGCAGACTCCACACCCAGCATGGGCTCAGCGTGGCCCAGGACTCCATCTCACGACCCCGAGATCATGACCTGAGCTGAGATCATGACCTGAGCTGAGATCACGACCTGAGCCGAAACCGAGAGTTGGACACTCAACCAACTGAGCCACCCAGGCACACCTAGGCAGTCTGTTCTTGAATTTCTGCAGTTGTGTTTGCTTCCTCATTGGTACCTTTTTCTCTGTTGATTCCTCCTTTCTTGACTCCTTTTGAAAGCATAAGCTGTGTAGATGAGATGCAGTGTCTTACTTTGAGGGACCATGAAAACTGTTTGACTAGGGTGCCTGGGTGGCTCAGATGGTTAAGCGTCTGCCTTCGGCTCAGGTCATGATCCCAGGGTCCTGGGATCGAGTCCCGCATCGGGCTCTCTGCTCCTTGGGAGCCTGCTTCTCCCTCTGCCTCTCTCTCTCTGTCTCTCATGAATAAATAAATAAAATCTTAAAAAAAAAAAAAAACTGTTTGACTATCCAATCCATATATTTAGGATTATTTTAGTTTAGGTCTGGATACATTGTTTATACTTACTCTTGACTAGCATTAATATTTGATGTTCATTGGGTTAGTATAAAGAGTGATTACATGTAAAGCCTTCTTTCAGTAGGTAGAAAATATACCTTAAGATGAGAATTAATGTTGGTCTTCACATTAATGGCAGTAGATGATATTTGTATTTTAAGGGAAGTATAGTCATTTTTATAAAGAGGATAAATTCTAAGTTGCATAGCAATTCTGAATACTATGTTGTTGAAACATCAAGAGCAGATGTTACTATCCTGTTAACAGTCCTAATCTAAAACTAGTTTGAAAAGTGCAGTCTTGAATTATTAAATACTTTTATTCAAATTATGTGAAATACCATCCTTTTTTTGATTTTTGAGTAGTACCCTAGGTTGTTTTCTTAAATATGGTTTGCTGTGTTTTTCCTCCCCCTTCTCAATTTGAGTCTCTGGAGTCTGTTCTATTTTTACTTGTGGATCCTGCATACTGAAGCGGTCTCTGATTTCATGCTCTGTAGATCAACAGATCTCTTTTAAGATGAGAATTGGGTAATAGGTGACTATTAGGGGAGTAAACAGTTCTAGTAAGTTGGTAAACATTTATTGAGTGAGGTATTTTCAGTAACAGCAATTCTTTACCAAATGTCTCTTGGTACTATGACTAAAGATAATTCCAGAATAAATGCAGTAGTTGGTTTTTTGCTGTGAGTAATTGCTAGAAGTGATTTTTTTTTTTTTTTGGTAGTATTGTTGAAGCTCTATTTTTTTTTTTTTTAAAGATTTTATTTATTTATTTGAGAAAGTGAGAATGAGAGAAATAGAGAGAGTACATGAGAGGGGGGAGGGTCAGAGGGAGAAGCAGGCTCCCCGCTGAGCAGGGAGCCCGATGCGGGACTCGATCCCGGAACTCCAGGATCATGACCTGAGCCGAAGGCAGTTGCTTAACCAACTGAGCCACCCAGGCGCCCGAAGCTCTATTTTTTATACGTTTAATTTTTTAACTCTTCTTTAAGGGATCACTGAAAGTAATATATATGAAATATTTACAAATTGTTGGAAATAAGCCAGGACTTTTGAATTAAAAAGTCTTGCAGATCAAACCACATCTTCATTATTAAATGAAAGTAAAACAGTACTGTTTAAAATTGAAATTGAGCAACATTTATTCTTTTCAAGGCATTAGAATCTGCTTGGGGCGGGGGTTGAATTACTTGATTATTTGTTAGATTCCCTTTTTTTTTTTTTTAAAGATTTTATTTATTTATTTGACAGAGAGAGACACAGCGAGAGAG
>NC_138383.1:51071099-51099217 GCF_054177405.1 Leptonychotes weddellii
CCCCCCCCCCCCCAGCCAAAGTGATGAGCAGTAAGTTGCTTGTTAGGAGATTAGGGCTTTCTTGCATTTCTGGCCATCTGGTGCTGTCATTCCACTGGTTCCTTTTGGGTGTCTGGCCTAATAGGACACCGTATCAGACTTTAATTATGAGTCCATTTACTTTGCAAAGCTGATTTAAAATTTCCAGATAATTTTGTTTTCTTTCTTTTTTTTTTTTTTTTAAGATTTTATTTATTTATTTGACAGAGACACAGCGAGAGAGGGAACACAAGCAGGGGGAGTGGGAGAGGGAGAAGCAGGCCTCCCGCTGAGCAGGGAGCCCGATGTGGGGCTCGATCCCAGGACCCTGAGATCAAGACCCAAGCCGAAGGCAGACGCCCAGTGACTGAGCCACCCAGGCGCCCCAGATAATTTTGTTTTCAAGGTGAAGTTTGATCTTTTATTTCTTGTGCACATGAATGCATATAGTAAAGCAAAACTTGTTTGTACTGGAGGAAATTTCTAAAGGCAGATAGAATACATTTTCCCACACTTGAACTCTTACCACTTTTACTTCTTAAATTCTGGTTTGTCTGTATATTCAGTTTGCTTTTTGACATTGGTGTACTCAGTCCTTTAGTTGTTTTTTTAAAGTTATGTCGTTTTTTCCCCCTGAGTTTTGCCTGCTCCCCACTCCCCCTTTTTTCCTTAATCTGTGGTGAGTTAGACGTACAGGACTCGGGCAGGTAGCCACATGGAATTTTGTTGGATAGGCGGTTGGTATTTATGTCAACACTGGAGCAACGTGGAGAAAAAGGACAGGGGATTTCAGGAGAAAGGCCCACAGGGTGTGATAACATATTTATTACTGGTTCTCACTACATGGAACCAGGGCTCCACAGAGAAATGGCTGATTTGTCTGGGATTGGAAATGTTCAGAACATCCTGTCTTAAGTACCAGAAAGCAAGAAAGCTATCAAAGGTATCGACACTGGGCAGGGTTCCCATTGGACAGATTCCTCTGTGGGACAGTTTGGGTGGATAAAATGAGTATTAATTATGGATTAAAACATAGTGTGTTAAAATCCATGACTTCATAATATGAAAGCCAGTGACAACAGCAAAACACCTTGACGGTCACCTTGGAAGGTGTGGAACCAGCGCACTCTAGGGTAAGAGTAAAGAATCAAGTATTTATCTTTCAGGACTTTCCCAGGTACCCTAGGAGTCGATAAAGAGAAGTTTTTGTTTATAATAGTAACCCAGCTAATAAAGAAATACAAGAATTAGAATATCTCCATTTCACAGCCTAATGACGTAGATAAAGGATGATCGTTAACAGCTGCGGAAGCCAGTAGGTTGAAGAGTGGCAGCTCCCACACACAGAGATCATAAGAATAGGGACGGCCAAGACCTGTGTTTCCTGATGTGATGCAGTGCCACCAACCCGATTCTGAATCTGATCAAGCTTTTAGATCTGCCAATTTATAGGAAATAATAAGGTACAGAAGAACATGTTTAAAGACCCTGTGAGAGGATGCACTTGTAAAATCCAGAAATAAATTCTATAGGACAGGTGTCTTGGTTTCAACAAATAAATGTGACAAGAAAAGAAAACAGCTTAGGGAACCTATAAATTAAAGAGACATATTTACGTGGGGATCTTGTTTGGATGGATCCTGGTTCTAACCAACTAATTGATTAGTCTTAAGGAGAGAAGGGAAAATTTGAGCGCTAGATAGGTGATGCTAACAAACTGTAAGTCTTCCTTGGGATATGATAATATTGTGGTAATGTTGTAGAACTTGCATTGAAATATTGGTAGATGGAAGTATGACATCTGGCATTCCTTTTGTGCTGCGGCTGCAGCCGTGAGTGTGCTCAGGCTTCAGAAGAGGCTTGCCTCCAGTGCCCTCCGGTGTGGCAAAAAGAAGGTAGGGTTGGACCCCATGACACCAATGAAACCACCAGTGCCCACTAGAGCCAGTAGATCCGGAAACCATTGCCGGCTCCGTGCTGGAAACCACTTCGGGCATTGGTAAGCAAAATGGTCCTGGAGTGTTCGAATGCCTGATGAGAAGGTGGCCTGGATGAGGAGGATGAGACCTCTGCGCCGGCTGCTCAGAAGATACTGTGAATCTCGGGCGCCTGGGTGGCTCAGTTGGTTAAGCGATTGCCTTCAGCTCAGGTCGTGATCCTGGAGTCCCGGGATCGAGTCCCATGTTGGGCTCCCCGCTCGGCAGGGAGTCTGCTTCTCCCTCTGACCCTTTCCCCTCTCATGCTCTCTCTCACTCTCTCTCTCTCCAATAAATAAATAAAATCTTTAAAAAAAAAAAAAAAGATACTGTGAATCTGAGAAGATAGGCTGCCACATGTGTCATAGCCCATACCTGAAAGTGAAGGGTCATGTGTTCAAAACAAGCAGACTCTCATGGAACACATCCACAGTTGAAGGCGGACAAGGCTGGCCAGAACCTTCGGCTGACCAGGCTGAGGCCCGCAGATTTAAGACCAAGGATGCACATGAGCTCTCCAGGCCAAGAGGGAGGAGATCATTAAGACTTTGTCCAAGAGGAGGGGACCAAGAAATGGAACTCCCTCTCTTCTGTCTGTACGTAGTGGCCTCGGCGATTACTCAGATCAGTTATTCAATAAAACAAACATTTATCCCCCCCCCCCCCATAAAGTATAACAGCTGGAATTTACTCTGAAATCTAGGTTGAGGTAGGGTTGGGGATATAGGTAAACAAGGTGGGTCACATGCTGATGATTGAACCTTCATGGTGGGTACATGGTACATCATTTTACTATTCTACTTTTCTGCTGAAAATTTGCTGAGTTTTAAATGTCATATATGTTGATGACTTGATCCTATCTGAATTGCATAAAATTCATTTACGTATGAGGAAAATTTGTTTTCTCAGTTGTTAAACTTTTTTCTTTTCTTTTTAAATTTTTTTCTTAAGCTATTTACTTGGACTAAGACCAGTAGAACTTTTTGGTGATGGTATTTCTAATTTGAATTATCTGTGAAACTTGAATTCATGCCTTATTTTTTCAAATGTAGGGTTACTCTCATTTATCATCAATTCCTGCTTGTCTAATGGTATACATTTTACTAGGGTATACCCAAAACTACAGGAAAAAAAATATGGTGTAAATATTCCTAACTATAGGTTTACCAGAAGATTCAAGAAAAACCGTGAATATTGAATTAAGCATGGATATATTACACCGTTAAAATGAAAACTTGCCCTAACATTTAAGATAAAAATGAGATTTGAAAGAAATTTATATTTGAGGATATTTATGTTCTCTGTAGTTAGAGTTTTTTATTTTGTCAACTTTCTAGTTTATTCATGGGTCTCCTGGTTGGGCTAAGGATTTTTTTTTTTTTTTAAATATTAGGGTTAAAATTACTACTGAGACCCATTCCTTTTATTTAGACATTTGCTTGAGGTACTAGGGCAAGCTATGTTAAGAACCTTTTTTTCATATTTTTGACTGGGCTTCCTAGTTTTAAATTCTTTGAGGTACAAACTGTTAGGTGGTGTGCTCAATGTTGATAGCAATAACTAGCTGCTCTTTATTGTTTATTTTCTTGTCATATTGTTTATTCCTCATAGTAACTTGCTTTAATGTTGAGGATAACCTCTACTCTGCCTTCAATATATGGAGGACTTAGTGCTGTTTTAGAAACTTGCTGGGGTACCAGCGTATTTGTTTGCCTCAATTTTTTTCTTTTGGCTAAAAGTCTTTGCTACTTTTTTCCAGAGATGTCCCTGGAGCTTTAGGCTCCAGAGTTTATATCTGCTGCAACTGAAGAGAAATTTATGAGTAATACGTTTTTGTTTTTGTTTTTTTTCCTTTCTGGAAAATGGTTTGAAGAAGAGTATAGTATACCCTTACACAGGAAAAGAGGGCTTGACCTTGTTTGAAAATTTCATAGCTTTTAAGCCATAGGATCCTGTAAAAATTATATAACACTTAAAATGCTGACATATCACATTTAATTCTGTAGCCATTTAACAAATACTTGGGTACCTTTTTCTCTAAGAGTAATACTTAACATCACAGAACGTAAAAGTCTTGCCGGCACAGCATTTACATTTAGTGTGGGAAGACAGATAATAAACTAGATAATTCAGTTAAAAATGTGGTGTGTTAGATTGTGATAAGTGCCCCGGAGAGAAAATAAGGCTGAGAGAGAATGAACAGTTGGGAGTGGCGTATTGATGTCTGGAGTGCTCTCCAGGCCTGTGGATTAAGGGCTGCGCTCTGAGGTGGGAAGAGAGTCTGATGAGGAGCACGGCGGGAAGTGGCAGCATAGTTTTTGTAGGTAAGGACTTTGGTTCTTACTCTGAGGTAAGACAAGCCATTAGAAGTTGTTCAGCATTGAGAGTGACATGATCTGGGGCACCTGGGTGGTGCAGTCGGTTAAGCGTCCAGCTCTTGGTTTCTGCTCAGTTCCTGACCTCAGGGTCCTGGGATCTGAGCCCCACGTCGGGGCTCCATGCTCAGCGGGGAGTCTGCTTGAGATTTTCTCTCCCTCTCCCTCTGCTCCTGCTCTTGCGTGTGCGCGCACGCTCTCTCTCAAATCTTAAAAAAAAAAAAAAAGTGACACGATCTGACTCTTGTTTGAACAGAATCAGTCTTGGCTTGCAGTGTGAAAATATGGACTGCAGGGAGACGGGGGTAGAAATGAATACCTAGACTGGGGATGAGGCTTCAGCAGTAGGTCAGACGGGATGTCGTATTGGCTTGGACCAGGATGGTGGCAGTGGAGATGATAAATGGTTGAATTCTTTTTCTACTTCTGAACAGAGCTGTCAGGATTTACTGGTGGATCAGATGTTTTTTGGAGTGGTGCATGTGTGAGAGAGAATGTTTCAGGACACCTTGGGGGTTGTTGGCCTGAGCAGCTGAAAGGATGGACGTGGCAGAGGGGTGGAAAGACATTACCAGAGGCTCCGTTTTGAACTGCCTGTTAGACATTGATGCAGAGGAGTCATGTAGATGGCTCGTCATGTATGAGCAGGAGTTCAGTGAAGAGCTTTGGCTCAGAGATGTGACTGGGAGTTGTATGTAGATTGTATATAAACCGTGAAGCTGGGTGGGGTCAAAGGAGTAAGAGAAATTAGCAGAAACTAGTGAAGGGGGGTATGAGGAAGAGTGGTCAGGGAGGTAAGTGAAAAACCAGAATGTGGTAGCCTATAGGCCAACCAAAGAAAGTTTCAAGGAGGGAGGGAGATGACCTGTGTCAAACGAGAGGTCAGGTAAGATAAGGACCGATAGAGGATCACTAGAGGTGAATGGTGATTTTGAGAAGGACGGTTTCAAGGGGTGTGGTTGGGGCAAATGCCAGATCAGTGAGAGCTTGAGAGAATGGGAGGGGGGGAATTGGGGGCATGGATACAGAGGAGCCCTCTTAACATAGCCCACCTCCAGAGTTGGGCTGTGAAACGGGGGCAGAGAAATGGGACAGTAACTGGAATGTGCTTGGGCTTCATATTTCTTTTTGCAAAGGCTGGAGAAATGATAGCGTGTTTGTTGCTGGGATTGAATTCAGTAGAGAAGGGAGCATTGATGACTGAGGGGAAGATAGGAATTTCTGGAGCAGTGTCTTTGAGTGGGGGAAATGAGATAGGATCTAATTACAGCCCGGTTTGGAAGCCTGCGCTAGGAGCATGGGCAGTTCATCCGGAACAACACAGAGAAGGTGGGGTGATAAGGTATATGGGCAGAGATTGAGGGAAGCAGGTGGGTCTGTGTAGTGTGATAGATCTCAGTAATTACTCATAGGGTTTTTGTGAGGGTTGAATAGGTTGATACTTATAAGGGGATCATGATAGAACAGACTGAGTGCTGTGTTGACTACTGTCATCACTTGTAGAGAGAACTGTAAACGATTTGTGTATGAGACTGTTGAGGTGGTAATATTTGTTTATAAAGTTACAGTTATTTACATAACCAGTTTCCTTATATCTCTGTTTGGGTGACACTTTGGAAATACTGCCATACGGATCAGGCTGTAATTTCTGGTTATGCCATGGTTTCTTGTGAAGATGCTGGCCACCAGACATGCTACTCACACAGCACATTAACTTAGAGCACATCCCAGAAAAACAGGATTTCCATACCTCAAACCAGAAACATTGTAGTTTTATGTTGATGGTGTTGAGGGTGTTTGTTTTTTTAATAAATTAGTGAAAGTTCCTTTAACAAAACTGTATCCTTGTGTAGTAGAAAACAGTTCTTTTTATACTTCTGTTAGGATAGAAGTAGCAGAGAAATCCACATGTATTCGTGTAAATTGTATTTGCAGCTTTAGGGCCAGTTGTGAAGCTGGGAGATGGGACCTGGGGATACTTGGGAAACCTGCTTAGACTCTCACTGGCTTTAGGTAATATTCATATTTTGAAAATGAGACTGAATACTTAAAATCTGTAAGTACATCAGTGTCATTTTAGGGTGACATGGGGGATGTAAGGGTGAAAAGGGGAGATATCCACATCTGATCAGAGATGTCCAGAACTTCTGTTGAGAGACAGTGTTTCTCTGATGCAGAATAAGATCTTGAATCCCAGGTTCTGACTGGGTTGTTGGATAAGAAGTCATAGGACTGGAGCAGGTGGGTTCGGTAGGACAAGACCTAGGAAGGTCAGAACCCTTTAGGAGGCTTTTAAATGATCTGGGAGCACTGGAAACTGCAGAGAGGATGGTTAAAGAGGACTTGATCTGAATCAAAGGTTGGTAATTGAAAATAATTTAAACTTTACTGTTTTGAAATGCCTTTGGACCTAAGTTATTTTCGTATAATTATGTTTTCTGGCACCATTCATTGATAACTGAGTGTTCATCATTTGAAAACAGCATTCTAAGATACAAAATATATGTTTAGACCTGGATCCTATAGTCTGTCAACCAGGGGAAGTAATATTCCAAAAGGAAGGTTAAGCGTTGTGATGCTGTGTGTTTTCATCAGAGGAGACTACCTTCAGTGAGAAGGGTTCATGGAGGAAGTGATGCTGTGAGTTGGAAGTGGAAGGTAGAAGTGTTGGTGAGGGTGTTTCAGGTAACTGCATCATTATTGGTAGGAAAGAGTAGTGTCTGTACGTGGTGTAATTAGTTCAGGTGAAAATGAAATCAGAGCATGCTCCTCTCCCCCTACGTGCTGGTTTCCTCCAGTGAATCCTTTGGCAGTTTGTGGGTAGGTGGGGGGGGGGGGAAGAGTAGAAGGTGAGAGGAGGTGAAGCACAAGTAAGCTCTGGTAGAGTTATCAACCACATAAAGAAATTACTTTCTGTAATCATGAAAGGGAATATGCTTGAAAAGCATAGGAACATAGAAATGAAAAAAGCTATAAGCACAGAAAAGCAATTTACTATGTTCTTAGTTTTAAAATTAAAGTGAATTTTATTAAAAATTGCAACAACACAGGCAAAGTGTAATTAAAATAAAATTTCTTAAAATAAATTTCTTACAAATAAATGAGTACAAGGATCCAGTAGAAAAACAGACGAAGAGCAGGAAGTCTATGGAAGATTACACATGGCTTTGAGGAATATTGAAAGTGCTGGACTTCACTCTTGGAGGCTGTGTTAAAGCTACACTGAGATACTCTTTTTCCCCTGCTATGAGCCGTACCATTTAGTGGCGAGGACCCTGCCACTCCTCAGGCCTCCCCGGTGGTGTCCAGTACCACCCCCCCCCCGCCCCCAATTAGTCTCAGACTATTCTGGGCAATCACGTTGTATCCCATGAGGAAGAGCATCCTTGCACAAAAGAAACCGACAGAAATGGAAAACAATTAGGAGGAAGTGCAACTCAGACAAGGAGAAGAAAACATTTAAAAAAGAAAAATAAGATGCTGTTGAATATTCGGTTTGTCAACAGGAACAGAACTCTATGAAAAAGGAAAGGAGCTCTTAGAAGATAAAACTGAAGAAATCTACCAGAGAGTACAACAAATAGGAAACTGTAAAAAAGGAGCACACACTTTTTAGGAAGAGTAAATAAAAGTATTTGTGAATATAATTGATGAGAAATTTTTAATAAACTTTGAAGGTGTGGTGCATTGGGATAAGTTAAGTGGCAATTTTCTCAGTTGTTTCAGTTTTTCTGTAAAATAAGAAAAATGGAATGTAAACAAAAGGGTAAAAAAGAAAGTCCAATAATGCCAACTTGCTGTGTATAAAAATGTATCAGTCGGCATTTCCATCGACTGCTTGTTGGCCCATGTCTTTGCCAGTTCTGGTTAAAATTGAGAATCACTTCCCAGTCTTAAGATATGAGTGATGTCTTTGTATTTTTAGAGAAGGTTAACATGCATTTATTGGACATTTGTATTTACTCCTTTGTGCAGATGTTGGGTTTAATCTCACTGATTTTTTAGTGCTCTTTACCTGTTCAGGGACTAACTCTGTCACGTGTGTTTCTTCCTCAGTGTGTCCTTTGGGTTCCTCCTCCCCCTTTTTAAACCTTTGAGAAATTCAGAGTTTTTGTATCATCAAGGTTCATTCTTTTCATTTGTGGCTTCTAGGTTTTCTTTTTAAGATTTGACTTTTCCTAAACCAAGATCATGAAAATGTTCCCACCCCATCTTCCCATATATTCGTTTGTACTTTTATGGTTTTGGTTTGTACATTTAAATTTTTTGTATTTGGACTTCTTTGTTGTAAAGAGTTAGGTAGAGATTGACTTTTTTCTCTGATGAACCAGTTGTCCTAACACACCATTTTTGACTAATCCATTTTTTCCCCTCTCCTGATGTGAACTGCTGTAATTCATTATATACCAAATTTTCATACAGGTGCCTTTGTCCCTTATCACTTGGGAGGTTCAATTTTGAAATTTTGATTAAAAAGAAAAGTCAACTTTTTCTGTTCGTAAGCTTTTAGGATTTGGTGTTCTGAAAAAAAAAGTATTATTTTTTTTGATGTGTCTTACTTTGTATGAGCTTTTGCATTAAATGTCTTGGGCACTTTGAAGGCCTTGCTATAGACTTAGGTCTTGCAGTTCTCACAAAATTTTGTGTGTGTGTGTGTGTGTGTATCCCCTTTTCTATCTTCTGGGTTACCTCTTTCTGGAACTTCTGTTAATAAGGTTAAATTTGTTGGTCAGTGTGGGATGGTGAAGCAGGAGAGGAATGGGTGATGGGGTCAGACAGCTGAGAAGGAAGGCGTGTGCCAGGTCCTGTTGGGCCTTGTGGGCCCTGGTAAGGACTTGGGCAGAGACTCAGCTGGAGAGCCACGGAGGGTTTCATTCAGCAGGGGAGAAGCCATCTGACTCTTACTTGAATAGTTTCATTCTGACACAAAAACTCACCTCTCAGCCTTACTGAAGGTGTACTTAGAGTAGTAGTTAGAACACACTTTTCTGTAGCTAGAAAAGTTTGCCCCCAAATACTTAAAAATTCAAATGGTATAATAGCTCTATTTTTTTTTTTTGATCAGACTTAAAATATTTTTGTGTGTGTGTTTTAAGTAAGTAAATTTTTAGTGCAGTGTTTTATTCTTGAATAGCTTGTTATCAGTTAATATTGGACTGTATGTTTAACATTTATTTTAATAAGTTTAAATTTTGTTGAAATTAACCCTTTTTTGAGTTGAGATTTTTAGTTGGTCACTTTTTAATAGTTTGTATTTGGTTTGATCAGTTTTCCTAACTGTACAGTAATTATACTCGGATCTCTATTTTTTTAACCTGTGTCCATTGCCTAGTTGTTCTAAAACAGTATTAGATACCTATATTATTTTTTGTTAATAGTATATTAACTGTGTTTGTTTTTATTTTTTCTTTCCTCAAGGAACATCCATTTGATTATTTGTCTTCATTTCCTATTTTCCGTGGTGGTTGCCATGGCAGGCGACCTCGTTTTGTCTTGTTATCTGACTTTAATGGGAAGACTTGTGATTTTTACCTCAGTGGCAGGATGTGTTATGTGTGTATAAGAAATCCTTAATGAATATATGCATATTTGCAGCTTCATGTATATTATGTGTGTCTTTCTTAAAGATATTGGTACTATCTCTGTCTCTGTTTTATTGGGATTCTATTCCATTTACTATCATAAAATAGATCATGTATACTACATTTTATGAAAGATTTTCAACAACAGTGAAAATGAATGCCTTTTCTCCTTGGACCTTGATGTGATGTCTGCTAAAAAGATTGAGCCTTTCTTGAATTTGTGGAAGATTGACACTTTTAAAATTTATTGCTGGGTTATATTGACTAATAATTTATTTTAGAAAGAGGTTAAGTGTGTAATCTCCGAGGCCTCATTGTGTGGATTCAACACCAGCCTCTGTTACCGAAGCTCTCTTAGGTCGGCCTCCACAACCGTGAAGTGGAGAAGAAACAGTCTGCAGCTCGTGGGCCGGGAGTGGTACCAGTCCGTTGGAACGAGCACTAATGTGATGTACTTGCCCCTTTCTTGGCTGTGCCCTTCTTTCTTGTGGTCTAGCCAGTCAAGGGGTCATGCATGGCACCAAAAAGAGGGCCTTTAAGACTGTGCTCCAGCTGAGCTGAACTCTGGTACCCTTCCGGTGGACAGCCTGGGGGTCTTCTCCACTTGCTCGGCAGTATTGGGACCCTCCAGCTTGTCAGATTGCTCATCTACATTGTTTATCTGGACGGGTGTCTAGAATATAGTAAATACTATATGGTAGTGTTTGCTGTTGTTATTTTGAGTTTTTGTCAGGAGTATTCTCTGTGCTATTTGTGCACAATTGGCTTCATGAAATAGGAAACTTTGTTTTTTGTATGGTTTAATAAAATTTAATAATTTTATTGAATAAAATTGAATTTACTGTGAAAATGTCTGGGACTGGTGATTGGAGTGGTTGGGGAGGTAACTGACATTGCACTCAACCTTGTGGAGGTCACCGGGGTGTTGTCCAGTAGAATCAAGTGGAACTAGAGAACGCTCTGGATTTTCCTTGAAAACCGCCTACTTCATCTACATCACAACATTTAGTAGCTTCAGATTTATTGGAGACTTTTTTTTTAAAGATTTAATTTATTTATTTGACAGAGAGAGGGAGGGAGAGCGTGCGTGCACAATTGGGGAGCAGCAGAGGGAGAGGGAGAAGCAGACGCCCCGCAGAGCAGGGAGCCCCACGTGGGGCTCGATCCCAGGACCCTGAGATCATGACCTGAGCCCAAGGCAGATGCTTAACCGACTGAGGCACCCAGGCGCCCCTCCTGGAAACTTACGTCATACTTATTTTGGTTTCCTCTGTTTCATCTAGTTCCTTCTTTATCAGCCCTAATTTTACATAATTGTTTTTTTAGTCCTGCTAGTACGGTTTATCTGTTTTTTTTTTCTTCTTTTCAAAACATAGCTTCTAGGTTTTAGAATTAAATCTGTTAGCTTCTGTTTTCTGAGTAACTTTGTGTTTCTTTAATGCCTTTATTCTGATCTTTATTTAGTTGTATTTATTTTCTATTCTTGAGTTGAAAGCTTAATACATTTAATTTTAATTCCTAACTAAGTTGATAGTATTTAGGCTTGGATCTTCTTCTGGGGATAGCTTTATTTGTGTACCAAAGGCTTTTATCTAGGTAGTTTTTATAATTATTACTTACTAGGTAATCTGTATTAATTTTGTTTTCCATTTTTTTTTTTTTTTTTTAAAGTAAGTTCTGTGCCCAGTGTGGGGCTTGAACTCACCACCCCGTGAGATCAAGAGTCGTGTGCTCTCCCGACTGAGCCAGCCAGGTGCCCATGGATTCCATCTTTGAATGGAGTCATTGAGGGAGAGATAGCTCATAAATGGTCAAGTCTCCTTCATCAAGTGGAGCAGTTTGATTGCTAAATTTTGAGGTGATATGGCCTAAATCAGTGATCTGCTCTCACCCTGTCATGTGTTCAGCCATTTTATTATCTTCGTCTTTTGGTCTTTCAGGACTGAAATGGTGATTGCCTTTATGTTTATCCAGTTTCCTTGTATGTAAAGTTTTGGCTCTAAACATATACTTTGAAGGTTTTGTTGTATAGTGTTTTATAAACATATCTTCCTTATAGACTGTGATCTTGATCATTGTAAAAAATGACCCTTCTCTGACACCTTTCATGTTGTTTACTTTGAATTGAACTGGTTTTAGGAGCATGTTGATATTTGCCTGGTATACTTTTGTCTTAACCTTCATTTTTAACCTCCCAGAATCTGGTTTTTTATGTTTGTTTCGTGGAGACCCCCTACTACTAGATGAAAGTTAGTCTCTGTGGACCTGTGTGAGATGCTTTGTATTCATTTACATTAATGTTGTATGTTTGGTTTTTCGTAATACTGTTTTCTTCATTCCCTTTTTGCTTGTTTTTTTTCTCTTTAAATGAAAGCATTTTATTTATTTATTTACTTTTTAAAAGAGCTATTTATTTCAGAGAGAGAGTGAGAGGGTGTGCAAGCATGGGTAGGGTAGGGGCAGAGGGAGAGAGAGGATCTCAAGCAGACTCCCTGCTGAGCACAGAGCCCGGGCTCCATCCCAGGACCCTATCCCCGGACCCTGAGATCATGACCTGAGCCGAAGGCAGATACTTAACTGACTGAGCCACCCAGGTGTCCCTCTTTTTCCTCTTTAGAGTACATTGTTTATTTTCTTACTTGCTGTCCCCATCTCGTTTTGTAAGTTATATATCATATTTCATTATGTCTAAGGTGCCTCGTTATTCTAACCACTGTGGTGGTTAAGTGCTGCCAAAGAAGAAACTTGGACGGACGTTCTTTCAATTGTGATACACGTGCTGCTTTCAGATACACTAAAAAGTGAAAAAAAAGTGCATCTTAGAATAGATGAGATAAGGTGGTTTGTTTATAGTTCTGTGGTTATTTCAAAGTTGTAGCTTTAATATACTATCTTATGTTTATCAAACAGATTTTTGTTTGAGGAGTGCTTGTATGTTTAGAAATGTCTGTCAGTGGCTTTCACAAGTGAAATGATATTTTGGCTGATTATAGAATTTTTGAGCTACATTACCTTCCCTTAATACCCAGTAAACATTATTCTGTTGTCTTCTGGTATCTGGGGTTACTCTAGAGAAATGTAGGGCCAGCCTGACTTTTTTTCCCCTTTGCAGGTGACCTGCTTCTGCCTGGGTATTGGTAGGGTTCTTTCTCTATCCTGGAAGTCCAGTAACTTCAGGATATCTCCGTCTGGGTGTGATTTCCTGTTACGTTTTCCTGTTACGCAGTAAGCCACTTCAGTCTGTGATCCAGAATATTTTCTTATACATCTTTTACTGTGCCTTCATTCTGACTACTCTTTCCTTGGGAAACACCAGTTTCATGCTTGTTCATCTCCCTGGCCTACCTTTCATTTTATTACTTTTCTAAATGCTTCCTTTGTCCTTTTCTGCTGTGTTCTGTGTAATTGCTTGAGATTATCTTTCATTTCACAGCATTGTTTTTGTCAGTGTCGGGTCTGCTTCTAACCTCATACGATGGTTTTCACATTGCCGGTGGCTTCAGCACAGCATTCAACATATATTTATTTACGTCTGTGAGCAGCCCTTTCAGTTTGTCTCGTTTATCTCCCTCTTTTTAAAAAAAGCCTTTATTACTTCTTGTGGTAAAAACAGGTAAAACCACATTGTTTTTGAGAAGATGGGTAAAACCAATTACAAAGCAGCTAATACCAAAATTTATTCTCCAGGGGGCACAAGCATTATAATAGATTGTTTTTATCAAGTCATGCTGTTAGATGGCTTTTGTTAATGACGTGGAATATGGAAAAGCCATTATTCACATGTAGGCTTAAAGATGCTTCTTTTTGTACACGGCAGAAGTCTGTTTCTGTTGTGTGTGCTTTTGTGGGTGAGGGGGAAGTGTTCAAAGACTTTTTTTCTCTTTTTTCCTATTAATCAATAATTCTATTGATTCCCCTCCGCCCCGTGAGTTGTAGACTAGGAAAAAAACTCATTGAAATCAAGACTGACAAGGGCGCTGTCCTCCATGTGGGCCAGAACAGACCTGGCATGTGGACTTGTCCTTCTGCTGACTTGTTCTGGTTCTGTTCTGAAGAAAGGAAGGCGATCGACGCTGTGCCCCTTGACCTTCCTTCCGAGTTGAAGGACACAGTGAAACTGTGAGTGTGTGGGAATTGTGGTTCCTGAGAATGAGACTATGCTGTGGCTTCAAAAAAGACACAAGACCTGTGTACTTGAAAGTGTTTTAGCTGTTTAGGGAATAGGTGCCCCCTGGTTTTGTTTGTTCGTTTGTTTTCAGCGATGGCCACCACACAAGCGTTCTTGATGTTACTGTGCATGTTAGCAACGGTTATCTTCATTAATTTTCGTAGATACGCATTCAGTGTGGCACATGGGGTATGCCAGCAACGTATTCAGTATTGTGAAAACCCTGAATTTACTACTCCAGAGTCCAAATCATAACTTACCTTTGTAGTTATTAAAATGATCCGTGTCTTAAGGGCTCCAGACTTGACTTAAAGCTGTGCTTGGTGGCCAATATTGTGGCATCTCCTCAGATCTGTAGGTTTTTAACTGCTGCCTTAATTCTCCGGAGAGTTCCCGAAGGCCCACTACCTGCAAGGGACTGTAGCATGGCTCGGATCGGATTGCCGGGGCTCCGTCAGTAACCAAACACCTGTGCCCTTTTAGAGCTGTGTTCTTGGGGGCGGGGAGGTGCACAGAGGTAAGAGAATGGTGTAGAGGGCTGTGGGGGATATAAAACAGGGAAGGGGGTGAAATAGGGAGCGTGTACAAGTGTGGGGGTCATACTTTGAACTAGGCTGACACTAAAGAATTGAGCAGTTAGCCGAAGCCAGCGAAGGAGGTGGAAGGTTGACGAGACATGCTGGCAGATTCTGAAGGGCCCTGTGGCCTAGGCCACCTTGCCAGCCTGATCCAGACTCACCCATGCTGCCAGGTCGGGTCGAGGACACACACAGTAACAGTGTCACCCCCACACACATGTAAGCGAACATTCATGACTGAAATGAAAGCTTCACCAACAGTATCTCTGTTTCATTGTTTCTTTTTATTAGGAAAAAGGTGCTGCTGGTGTCCCCCCAGGTCTGTTTCAGGACTGCATGGCTTGTGGTTGAGAAACACCTGCTAAATGCCATGTGGCCTCTGCCTTGGTGGGAAGGAAGAAAGATGTAGGGCTGTGTGTATTAAGGGAGAAAGGATAAGATGAAAAAGAATAAAAACTTCAAATCAACATTATACACACACTTAAAAAAACAAATAGGAGGTATACAAAAGGCCTAATAATGAAGAGCTCCACTCCCCAGAGGCAGACAGCTACTTTAAAAAAACCTTTCTGGTGCAAATTTTATGGGGCGCCGCGTTTCTAAATAATATGTTTGTAGTGTTTATTTTTTGTTTACCAACTTTAGAGATTGTTGACTTCTTGCTGTGACAGATGTTTTCAGTCCTACTTCTCACTACTGACCTTCCTCACTGGCACTCGTGGAGTGGGCGCGGGTGACTCGGGGGTTCTGCCCAGATGATTAACTACCACCTTCCTACCGCCCTCCTCCTCCCAGGCAGCAGCCCCTCTAGGCATATCCTGGGCTGCTCCCTGCATGCCATCTGATCGGTTCACCTTCTCCCACCCATTTTCCATCTTCAGGAACCATGGGCAGTCTACCTTGTCTTTCAACAGAATAGTTTTAGTTAGATGGTTATTTTAAAATTTGTTTAGATAAATTGAATTAGTAGGAAGGAGAGGAAGTGAACACATGGGCTCACACTGGCACCACGAACGGCAATAGAGATTGGAGGTTGGCCACAGCTTTTTGTTTGTTTTTTAATACGTGCAGTGTGTGTTTGTTAGGAGTTAGAGATACACTTGCGATATTTGATCTTTTTAAAACAAATTTTAAACATTTCCCCATGTCATTAAATGCTCTTTCAAAGTACTTTAGATGCATAGCAATTTTCCATATTCTGTTACCATAATATTCCCCAAATTTTGACTTTGAGGTTCTTTTTGATTTATAAATAATGATAAATTATTTAAATTATAGCTAATGCTTCTGTGGCTTTTCCTTATGAACAATATTTACATGTTATCTTGGATTACTTTCTTTTAGGATAAATATCTAAGAGTGGTCATCATTGCATCAAAGAAGAACATTTTTTGAGGTTCATTTTTTCTTTCAGTTTTATTGAGATGCAGCTGACATACAGCATGGTATAAATTTAAAGTGTCCAACATCATGACTTACATATATTGTGAACCTCCATCACTTTACGTAGTTACAAAGGAAAAAAAATTGTTTTTCTCCCCCCTTTTAATGAGAACTTTTAAGATTTAACTGTCCTCGTAACTTTTAGGGATGGCACACAGCTGTGATGTTGTACATTATCTTGTAACTGGAAGTTTGTCCTTTTTGAGGTTCTTCATAAATATCACCAGTTGCCTTCTAGGAAGATTGTGCTAATTTACATTCTCACTGCCATTGTATTAAAATTCACTTTTTACTATGTTCTTAATACTATCAGGGACTTCTGAAAATGTTTGATTCTGCCAGGTAAAAAGGAATTATTTTAATAATTGCTGAGAAAGTTGGAACACTTTTTTTTTTTTTTTTTTTAAGATTTTGTTTATTTGACAGAGACACAGCAAGAGAGGGAACACAAGCAGGGGGAGCGGGAGAGGGAGAAGCAGGCTTCCCGCGGAGCAGGGAGCCCGACGTGGGGCTCGATTCCAGGACCCTGGGACCATGACCTGAGCCGAAGGCAGATGCTTAAAGACTGAGCCACCCAGGCGCCCCAAAAGTTGGAACACTTCTTGACAGCTTTGAATTTTGTGTGTGTTTGTGTTGGTTGTTTTAAAGGTTTGTGAGAGCAGTTAGTTGTTTGTCTTTTATGACATGGAATTTTTTTTTTTTTTGCTTGTCCAGTTACTTAGGCTTTCCTGTGTTTTTTTTTTTTTTTAAAGATTTTATTTATTTATTTGACAGAGAGAGAGAGAATGAGCACAAGCAGGGGGAGTGGCAGGCAGAGGCAAAGAGAGAAGCAGGCTCCCCACAGAGAAGGGGGAGCCCAATGTGGGGCTCGATCCCAGGACTCCGGGATCATGACCTGAGCTGAAGGCAGTCGCTTAACCAACTGAGCCACCCAGGCGCCTGGCTTTCCTGTGTTTTCTTCCTTTTCTTTAACACTTAGAATGTTTGCTGTTTCCAAGATCAGAAAAGACTATGGAAAATCTCAAGGTCGCTTGGAAACGGGGGATGAGGGGAGAAACTTGACAGCAGTCTTTATTTTTTTTTTTTTTAAAGATTTTATTTATTTATTTGAGAGAGAGAGAATGAGAGACAGCACGAGAGGGAAGAGGGCAGAGGGAGAAGCAGACCCCCCACTGAGCAGGGAGCCCGATGTGGGACTCGATCCCGGGACTCCAGGATCATGACCTGAGCCGAAGGCAGTCGCTCAACCAACTGAGCCACCCAGGCGCCCTTGACAGCAGTCTTTAAACACAGCGGGCCTTTGGCTTGTGTTGGGAAAATCCATCCTGGTAGTTTAATTTGGTTTGTGCCTTGTGATATAGAGGTGTTAAATTATTAGATGCTTCCGTGAAAGTACTTTATGACGTGGAAAGCTTTTTAGATGGATGAGGAGTTATTAGTACCAGTAGCTTGGAGCTCTGGGTAATCTGGCTAAACTAGTCTTCCACTCAAAGGGAATGATACTTAACCTTTTCTAATGAGTCATGGAATGTCACCAGGGACTTTGTCATATTTGGCATAAGTCCATTAGGAACTTCTGGTGTTAGTTTAGTCCTTTTTTGGAGAAAAATGAACTTATTTAATTTTAGACTAAAAGAACTTTTACTGACATTTTAAGGTATTTATAAGTAGCAACATGTTATAAAAATGTTTAAAAATTACCTTTTAAAAAGTCTACATGGTAATGGGCCATGTAGCATAGTAAACTAAGTAATACTGGGAAGAGAGAAATTGGTTTACGAATTGGCTGCAGGAGATAGATCAGTATTATTTTGAAGGGATCCCTGTTTTCTGAGGTTGTAAATGTCCTGAAATTTCAATGTATTAAAATCTTTAAGCTGTAGAAGTAAATTCCTATGTCTGAGAAATTGATCGTAAAGAGAGAAAAATCTGTGTAATTGAACACAATTACTTATGCTTCTGGTGTATTTTTTCCTCTAACCTTTTTAATATGCATTTGCTTGCATATTTTATAATCGTATGTGTGTTGCCCTCCTTATGAACAGTGCCTGTGTGGCTTGCCGCTGTCTTCACTGTTAGTGCTGATTTTGTTTGCATATGTTGTGATGGTGTGTGTTGTCTTCAGTGTTCGTGGGAATGCAGCACAAGAGCCCGTCACATCATTTCTCACTTAGACTTTTTTGTAAATGTTTTAATTCCAGTTTTTCCTGTAGGTGCTTAGGTTTCCTGTGTGCATTTCAGTAACCGCAAGGATTTCAGAGTTGTGTCATGGGTTCTTGGCATGCCCCGGCAGTGACACTCTCCCTTGCCATGTGCCCCACCACCTTTCCTCCCTCTGGTCGTCAGGGCACAAGACCAGGAATTCAGGCCAAGACCTTAGGCTTTACTGAAATGTTTGTTCATTTCACATTTGTTATGCCCATTAAACCACCCAAGACAAGGGAGAGCTTTTGGTAGCATGAGGTACTAAAGTGCTTCTGCAAAAATAATTCAGTATGTCAGTTCATTGAAGAGCATAAAATACTAGCAGCTTTTCATGTACTTAAAAATGTTAGTTTGTGGAAAGTATTTCTAGTGGTTTTTTTTTTTTTTTTTAAACCAGCACTGCCTCATCTTCACATTCTGGTTCTCAGCTGGGAGACCCAGACTAGCCGTTAACTTTCTAGTCTAGGCTGTGACTTCCCACTCTGTAAAAGTGATGGCCCTCAACCTGGTGGGATTTGATATCTCTTCTAAACCCAGGCAGTCTGGGGACCCATCTAGGGTTGCTTCTGCCCTCTGGGTCTTTAGCAGCGATAGTGAGGGTGCCGGCTTCCTGGGACCTCGGGGACTCCAGTGGACTTGTCACCTACAGAGAACAAAGGAGAACCCTGTCCCACGCAGGAGGAGAAGGGCAGGTGTGTTTCAGAGGCACGTGTGTGTCTCATCGTGTGTGTGTTCGGTTGGAGCAGCTGCTGAGTGTATGGCGTTGAGAAATCTGGAGTACCGTGACTGGGGATTGATTCCTGCAGGGTGGCCCACATCACGGGCTTGAGAGTGAGTGAGCGACGGCGCCCGCGGTCTGTGCCTCAGGATCTGTCACATGAGGAGGCGGGAAGATGCTCAGCTTCCATTTGACAGGCTCCACATTGATCTGTTTTGTATATTGGGCTTTTACTGTTGTGATGAAATACACATAACAGAATTTATCATGTTAACCCTGAGTGCGTCATTCATTGGCATTAAGCACACTCCGCGACTGTCTATATCGAGAACATTTTCATCATCTCAAATTGAAATTCTGTACCCACGGTAGAGTACTCCCCATGCCTTCCTCCCCCAGCCCCGTGTAGCCACCATTCTGTTTTCTGTCTCAGTTGGACTGCTCTAGGTACCCCATGTCAGAATCACAATCTCTCTTCTTTGGTGTCTGTTTTCAAGGTTTGTGCATATCGTGGCATGTATCCATTCCTATTCAAACGCAGCATAATATTCCGCCGTGTGTATAGAATGCAGGTCGTTTGGCTGTTGTGAATGATGCTATGAACATGGTCTACCGGTGTCTGTTGGGGCCCCTGCTTTTAATCTTTGGGGTAGATAACCAGAAGTGTAATTGCTGAGTCATACAGTAATTCCACTTTAAAAAAGTTGTGAGGAGCTCCTGTATTGTCTTTACAGCGGCTGCACCATTTGACATTCCCACCAGCAATACACATGGGCTTCTAATTTCCCTACATCCTCGTCAGTATTTGTTGTTTTGTTTTTATTCATTTATCTTTTAAATAATAGCCATCCTAATTGGTGTGAAGGGGTATCTTCCTGGATTTGGGATTTGCTTTTCCCTAATGATGAGTGATGTTGAGCATCTTGTCAAGTGCTCACTGGCTCTCTGTGTGTCTTCTTTGGAGAAGTGCCTATTCAGGTCCTCTGTCCATTTTTGGATTGGGTGTTTGTGTGTGAGCATGGATAAACTTTTCCTGTTCTGGGTGTCAGGTGCTTTGCAGATCTCTCCATCCTGTGGGAGCCTTTGACGCACAGGGTTTTCATTTTGATGAAGTCTGATTTACCTTTTCCCCCTGTGTTGCTTGTGCTTTTGGTGCCAAATAAAAAAAGTCATTGCCAAATCTGATGTCTTGTGTTTTCTTCGAAGAATTTTATAGCTTTAGTGCCGACGTTTGGGTCTTTGATTCATTGTGAGTGATTTCTGAATACGGTGTAGGAGTCTGACCAGCTTTCCTGATTGTTTGTTAAAGACATGGTCCTCTCCCTGCTGAGTGCTGTTGGTCTCTGTGACGAAAATCATGTGACCATATATGTGAGGGTTTATTTCTGGGCTTTTATTCTAATCCATTGATCTGTATGTCTTTTTATGTAACTACTACCCTGTTTTGATTATTATAGCTTTGTAGGAAACTTTGACATCAGAAAATATGAGTCTTTCATCTTTGTTCTTTTTCAGGATTGTTTTGGCTATTTTGGAGTCCCTTGAGATTCTGTATGAATATTAGGATGCGTTTTTCTTTGTAAAACATGTTTTTGAGATTTTGATAAGGATTTTATTGAATCTGTATGTCTCTTTGGGTGGACTTTTTGCATATTTGAAGAAAAAATTTGGTTGTTTAAGGATCCCATTTAAAAAGTATTTTTTTCAGTCTCTTTCAAGTGTTTGTCCTTTTTACTCTCATGCTGTATATATATGTAGAATATGGATGTGATACATGTGGTTTAAAGAAGCATATACAAGACAGCGTGTAACTACTACTCAGGTAAAGAAATAGTTACGTGAAGTGTTAAAACCATGAAAGCAGAGTATGGATAATCAGCTGATGTCAGAAAACAGAAGCCTGTTCCTCAGGATGCACTAGGAAGAACACCGTATTAGGTAGAAGTCATTAGCTAGGAATGACTGGCTCCTGGGTTCGCAGGAGGACAGCATTGCCTAGAGCCTGGGTCTAGAGTAGAGAGCTGGGAGTTTGTACTTCTGAGAACAGTGCTCCGGACACCAGGTACCAGTCTAAAGTTGTAGTCTGTTTGCCCCGGGTTAAGAGTAAAGGAACTAGAGAGCAGAGTCCTGTTGTGATAAGAATGAAAGCTGGTTGGAAACCCAGAGTAAGTTGATCTGGTTGTTGCTAATTACTGCTCTCAAACCCCACACTCTGCGTAATTACAGTCAAATGTGATTGTGCATCCATTTGAATTGCCTAGATTTAAATTTGATTTTGGCAAACTGTAATGGTAGGTACTTAATACAAATTTTCTATAAATCAACAAGTGCTGTCTGAAATGTGTGTTTAGCATGGCTCTTATTTTAAGTATAGGGTTTATACTGTGTTCTAGCCATCAGGTGAGTTTTTGCATTTCCTCTCCCCTAAATTAATGGCTCTCCTTGAGCATTTACAATATAATTGAGTTATAAAAATAAACCTAAATTAATTTATATAGCCAGAATGTGGCAAGCTCAGTAATACAAAGTGCCAGGGAGCACAGATGAGAAAGTTAACTTAACATTCCTGGTTTGGCATGAGGAAAGGGGGTTGGATATGGTTTTGGAGGAGTTTAGCAGTTGTCAGCGAGCACCCCTGTGGGTGTGTTCAGGGGTGCAGAGGGCGTATAATAAGAGATAAAATTATGGTGGAAGACTTCATTTTGAAGTCGGATCACAGAGGACCAGAATTATGTCTGAGAAAGAATAATCTGGTGGCAGTGTGCAGGGTGGATTGCTGGGAGGCGGTGGAGGCTGGTTGGAGAGAGGTCAGCCATCGGCTCCAAGGCTGGGTGACTGGGGAAGGGAGTGACGTAAAGTCAAATGGAAGAATGGTTTGGGAGGGAGTGTGAGTTCTGGTTGAGCTCTGTTAGGACTGTCCAAAGCTTGTGAAAGGTAAATTTGGAAGTAATCCCCTACAGGAGGTAGAACTTGAAGCCTTGTGTGCAAGTGCCCAGGGGAAAAGCGCAGATGTTGGGATCTTCTTGGAGGGCAGATGGAGGGAAAGCAGCGGCGGAATGAAGGAGGAGAGTCACTCAAACCCGAGGGAGGGAAGTCTGGAGGGGAGGGAGGTTCGGGGGGAGCGTAATCCTTAAACCCAGGCCGTGTGTCCAGCCTCAGTGGTTGGGGGCACAGGCCATGAGGGGAGCAGGATGGAGGCTTTGAGGAAGCTGGCGATCTGCCACGGGAGAGGAGGGGCTTAAGCATTTGGAAGGGTACGGTTTTGTGGTTGTACATCCATTCACAGTGTTGCGCAACCATCGCCTCCGCCAGAAAGGTGTTTGAATGGGGAAGACTGGGAGATAAAGTGCTATTTGAATGTTTTTTGGTTTGATGAGTTTTGGACTATTGTTTTTTTCCTCTCTTATTCAAAAAGTGGTTATGGAGGCTTATGGGGATTCTTGAAATGCCTAAACGTGTACATGTGCACCCACCCCCATGCGGTGTCCCGGTCCTACTCTCCTCTCTTACGCGGCTTTATTTTTCTTCACAGAAGGCATCACCACTTGGTATACTTTATATTTGCTTGTATGTCTTTCCCAGCCAGAATGAACGATCCGCAAGACTGTTTTCTCAAGGTTGCAGGGAGCAGCGACTGTTCTGCTCATTGCTCAATCTCCAGTGCCTACCACATCCTCAAGTAAATTTTTGAATAAATGATTAAGTTTAGGCAAGTTGACATCAATTATTAAAAGGGAGAGTAAAGGGGGAAAATGTATACAGGCATAGAGTATTCACTAGAATTAGTTTTTAATAAAAACACATACCAAACAATTCTGGGTACTTAACTGCTGGTATAAACTGGCTATTAAATATTCTCACAGCAAAAATTTAGAGGCAGATTTGATAAGTTACACAGTTCATGGAATAGATAAGATAAAAAGAAAATAAGCCGTATGCTCTGAAGAAGCCTGCACATCGCTGAGGTCAGAAAATTATTTCTCTTGAATGCCTTCCCTCATAAGGAAGGTACTATTTGAATATAATAAATAACATCCTCAAAAAACATCCTTCCAGTAAATACAGAAGACAGCCTTCAGTATGGCTGGAAAACAGTTGGGATAGTTTTATCATGTTTTGGGATTAAACCTAGGCTGATGATGTTAACAGTAGTAATGCTGGAAGAAGAGAGATGCTAGAGACATTTTGGAAGGAAGGAACATCAAGCGTGGGTGACTAGAGGGTCTTTTTTTTAATGTTTTATTTATTTATTGAGAGAGAGCATGTAAGCAAGAGAGCACAAGCAGGGGGAGTGGCAGGCAGAGGCAGAGGGAGAAGCAGGCTCCCCGCTGAGCAGGGAGCCTGATGTGGGGCTCGATCCCAGGACCCTGGGATCAATGACTTGAGCCGAAGGCAGACGCTTCACTGACTGAGCCACCCAGGCACCTCTAGAGGGTCTTTATTTACATTGAGGGGACTGGTCATAAATGGAAGGGGTGATCAGAGAATAAATCCTGACCCTGCATGGTCCAGGAAACGGAGGTCGAGAAGGGAGAGAATGTGTAGGATGAAAATAGACTCAGTACCCCTCCTGCCATGAAAATAGCTTTATTTTCAGATTATAAAAATATTCATAATGCTTTTTAAAAAGTGCCCCTCCCATTTTTTTCAAAAATACTAAAAAGCAGGATGCCTGGGTGGCTCAGTGGGTTGAGCATCTGCCTTCAGCTCAGGTCATGATCTCAGGTCCTGGGATCAAGTCCTGCCTTGGGCTCCTTGCTCAGCAGGGAGTCTGCTTCTCTCTCTGCTCCTCCCCCTGCTTGTGCGCCCAAGCTCTCTCACTCTCTCTCTCAAATAAATAAAGTGTTTTAAAAAAATACTGAAAAGCTATATATAGAAAAAACCATTTTGCAACATTTTCTCAAGTATTGTATTTTTTTCAAAAGATTTTATTTATTTGAGAGAGAGAGCGCGTGCTTTCGAGTGCATGAGGCGGGGGAGGGGCACAGGGAGAAGGACAAGCAGACTTGGCACTGAGTGTGGAGCCCCTCATGGGGCCGATCCCAGGACCCTGAGATCACAACCTGAGCCAAAATTATGAGTCAGGTGCTCAACCGACTGAGCCACCCTCAAGTATTGTATTTTCAGAGTTAAACCAACAGGTTTTAGGGTAGCCTCTCTGTCAGCTTTTCTGTATATAAGCACTGTCAGCCTGACATTTTTTTCTTGTTTTGTGAAACAAAAATATGTCTTTCATTTCCAAAAAAGGGCCTATTTTAGAGATTACAAATTTGCTTTCCACTATTACCATCTTTATTAATAGTTTTCTGCAGTTCACTAGGAAAATTGGTTGTAGCGTATCAGCAGAGGCTGTTTTACCGGTGATGTTTAATGTACGTGGTCTTGCACCGTCCCTGAGCCTCTGAGACTGTCCAGGACCTCCTCTGTAAAATAACTTTTCTACTGAATCCTGGTCTTCTGTCTTTTCACCTTCTTCACACCTTTGAAGACACTGAATGCCTATTGTTGTATCCACATGGTGTTTGGTGGCGTCCATGTTGACTCTGGTTATAAATCTGTTGTGCAAAGGGTTTCTCTACTTTTCAGAACAAAAATAGGAATTGCCATGCCCGGCCATCTGCATCTCCTTCATCTTTATTTCTCTTGCATAGAAACAGTCTTATGTGTGGTAGAGGAGGGGGGTGTGATCATAGTCAAGCTCTTGTCTTTGGTTTTGTTGGAAGGGCTGTGCTCTTCTGGGCCTCTTGCTGATGCTCACCTGTGTCTTCACAGACATCCCATTTTCTTAGAAGCCATGTTTGCTTAATGTGGAGATCACGGTAACGTATGGGATGCCTGTCAGGAAAGGGTATATTACACTCACTCCATTTCTGACCGAGCAGCAGGGTTCTCTCCTTTTGCCAATGGGATTAGAATAATAAAAAAGCACACACAAATAGTGATTAGAATTAGAAGAACATCATCTGTCGGTACCACCTTAGGGAAAGGTTTGAAGAGGAGTTGAAGGTGTGATGGGGGTGGTGTGCCAAAAAGTGAATTAATATATATGATTATATGAATCTAAATGATATAGGTCAGTATAGCCATGTATCACTGCCGTCTACGCCTCAGTCACACCTGTTATTCTCCTCTTTGGAAGAAATCTCGGCCCCGCCTGCTGCTGAGCTTGCTTTTCTCCCTCTGGCAAGGGTGGGGGCAGGGATTGGGCTTACTTAAAGGAAGTCGTGGTAGAACCAGGAATCAACATTGTGTTTAATACGCATTTGTGACTTAGTTTGTATCACCCACCCTAGTTTTTACTTTGTACATTACCTTTTCTGGTATTTGTTATGTGAGTCCACTTACACATGCACCAAAAGCACATTAAAAGTTGGTCATATGTTAGTAATTTTTTTTTTTTTTTAAAGTAAGCTCTACGCCCAACGTGGGGCTTGAACTCACAATCCTGAGATCAAGAGTTGCATGTTCTACCAACTGAGCCAGCCAGGTCCCCCTAGTAATTTTTTCCTAGCATTCATTTCTGTGTAGACAAAGCTGAGTTTCATAATCTTGCTTAGTCCAACTAGAGAATTAAAAAAAAAAATCAAAACTAAATTATTTGGTAAAGTTTATATTATGTGTAAGTATAATGTGATGTAAGTTTTGGACTTCTCTCTTCCCCGGTGGACAATTTTATAAATTCCCAAAGAGCCTATTTTTGTCTAGCATGTTATATTGACCTGTTTATTCTGATAGTCATCTCACTTTAATTACTCTATCATAAAAATTAGGAACTTTTCCTGTTTCATTTGAGCCCATTATAACCCTGCTATCAAAATCTGACAGCATGGGAACACCCTGGGCCAGAGGGGTGGTGGAGGAGTGGGCAGAATGGGTGAAGGGGGTGGGAGGTGCAGGCTTCCAGTTACATGGAAGGAATGAGTCACGGGAGTAAAAGGCACAGCGTAGGGAGTATAGTCAGTGATATTGTGACCACGTTGTGTGGTGACACACAACTCCATGTGTGGTGAGCATCGTATAAGGTACGGAGAGGTCACGTCACTGTGTCGCACACCTGAAACCAATGGAACATGGTCAACTTGACTCAAAACATTTATTAAAAAAAGAAAATCACTTTGGACCAGTCCCAGTACAGATGCCGGAATCCTCAGTAAAACCTTAGCAAGTTGAAGCCTGCAGAAGAGTAAATGAGCAGTGGGTTCTACTTAGGGGTGCTGAGGTGATGGATTCCTGTCACTGCCAGCCCTGTACATTAATATGTTAAGGAGGAAACAGCCCCATGTTATTGTGGGGCAGTAATAACACACATACATGCCAAGAGGCATTTGAAAAAATCCAACTTTCATTCTTGTAAAGTTCTAAAAACAAAACAGCAACAACAATAAACCAATTTAGAGCCGTAGGAAAAGAATGAGATTGCTTTAATGTGTAAATAATAGTTGTTGAAAATCAGCAGCAATTATATGTATAGTCAAGTCAGGAATAGTAAAAAGGTGTATACCGCCATTGTTCATGTTTTGTTTTGTTTTTTTTAAGATTTTATTTATTTGCGAAAGAGAGGATGAGAGACAGAGACCATGAGAGGGAGGAGGGTCAGAGGGAGAAGCAGACTCCCCGCCGAGCAGGGAGCCCGATGCGGGACTCGATCCCTGGACTCCAGGATCATGACCCGAGCAGAAGGCAGTCGCTTAACCGACTGAGCCACCCAGGCGCCCCATGATTTTATTTATTTGAGAGAGAGAGAATGAGAGAGAGCACATGAGAGGGGGGAGGGTCAGAGGGAGAAGCAGACTCCCTGCCGAGCAGGGAGCCCAATGCGGGAATTGATTCCAGGACTCCAGGATCATGACCTGAGCAGAAGGCAGTCGCTTAACCGACTGAGCCACCCAGGTGCCCTGTTGTTCATATTTTTAATAACATTCTAGCCAGTACAGGAAAACAAGACAAAAAGCAAGACACAAATAATGGAAACAAAGAAATCAAATGATGTGTTGTCAAAGGCACATCTCCTTTAAAAATCCAGGAAAATCAACTGAAAGTTAGAAACGAGGGCTAAGATGGGTATCTGAATATCATATTTAAAAATTGATGATTTTATTTAATAAATGAGTTAAGAAAAATGAAAATCTTTTAAAAAGTAAATGACAGGAATAGCATGTTATTTATTTGTAATTAGTGTATAAAATAAAACTCATCTCACTAATAATTTAATAGTTAATTTTTGTTTACCAGATCAGAATACAAAATACTGTTTGGAGCTGTAGTGAACATAAAACAGCTCTAGGTAGGGACTTTACTAAATAGAATTTAGGACGTATCTGCAGTAACATATTAAACTCTGGGATGCATTCTACATCTATATAAACAATTAGTTTAAACAGACACCTGCTTCCACGTTCTTCATTTACGTGGAAGATCATGAGAGGACTTCCTGCTTTAGTGGACACCTGAGGACTGGCTGGACCTGGTGCAAATGGCTGAAAACTCAACTTGACCAAGCTGGTCCTAGCTTTTTTTTTTTCCCCCAACATGAAAGCATTAAGGACACAGAGTTTGGCTTTTCTTGCATGCTGGTGTCTCAGCTTTGTATGCAAAAGTTGGCTTCCAACTTAAGTAAATGATGAGAGTTTGGGTGCTGTAAATATCAGGTGCCTTTGGCCCCAAAGCCCCCACCATTCTGTAACTTTTGAGTGTAGAGCTTATCAAGGAAATTGGGTGGGTGGAAGGGACATTACGCGGTTCAGTGGGTGTGTTGTCTCAAGCTTCATGTGATGGTATGTGTTACCGCATCTCATTTCTTTGTCAGGTTGTTTCCTTTTGTCCTTTGAAAGCGGAGGAATACAGTGAAGCCAAACCACTGGTCAGCAGAGGAAAGAGAGAGTGTTTCCATTGGCTTTGGTTCCAGCGCCTTTAGAACTACCTGCCTTCTGGGTGGGTGGTCAGCAGCCATCTGCCTCGAGCCTCAGTACCTTTCCCTTTTTCCTTTCTTTCTTGTAATTTATTTTTATTTCTGTTTTATTTTTTTTTACAATTTTATTTTAAAGATTTCATTTAT
>NC_138383.1:51099317-51150089 GCF_054177405.1 Leptonychotes weddellii
TGGGTGGCTCAGTCGGTTAGGCGGCTGCCTTCGGCTCAGGTCATGATCCCGGGGTCCTGGGATCGAGCCCCGCATCGGGCTCCTTCCTCAGCGGGGAGCCCAACATGGGGCTTGATCCCAGGAGCTGGAGATCATGACCTGAGCTGAAGGCAGACACTTAACGACTGAGCCACCCAGGCACCCCTCTGTTTTACTTTTTATACGATAGTTTATTTCCGTTTTTTTCTTTAGAGATCTGCTGTTTTCCCCCCAGTTGGAAATAGTTTACATGTATGACTGTCACACATTTTACCTGGGCTTTGTAGAACACTTGTCTTAGCACTGAAAAGCTAGTAGAGATTTTAAAGCACGTGTGTGCACTCACACCATCAGCTTTACTCCTGAGTATTTTTTAAGACTCCCTACCATTAAGTTCTCCCTTTTCCTCTTTGCCTGAGATAAAGCTTTTCTCAGTCATAAAAACAAGTATTACAGAAAATTTAGGGTTTTAATTATTAATAGTTTATTTGGAATCCTTTTTGGTGGTGTATAGCCAACTTAGAAGTTATGTGTATGTTCCACAGATGATGGAATGGGGCTCTCAGTTGGGGTTATTTCAGTTTCTTGGTAGATACTCAAGGGGAGTGAAACACCTGATAAGGAAATGCTGTTATGGATGGGTCCGAAGCCAAGCGGTGAGTTAGGGCTTGATCACCTTCCCGTCCAGGGTTCACCAATACCTGGCTTCCGGATCCTGGGGAGAAGATGGATTATTTAATAAAATGCCCTGGGGGCGCCTGGGTGGCTCAGATGGTTAAGCGACTGCCTTCGGCTCAGGTCATGATCCTGGAGTCCCAGGATCGAGTCCCGCATCGGGCTCCCTGCTCGGCAGGGAGTCTGCTTCTCCCTCTGACCCTCCCCCTTCTCATGTGCTCTCTCTCATTCTCTCTCTCTCAAATAAATAAATAAAATCTTTAAAAAAATAAAAATAAAAAATAAAATGCCCTGGAACACCTGACTAGTCCTGTTTGGGATAGGTAGACGGGAGCTGGATTCATATCGTCATGTCCCAGGAAACTGACTAGTCTTGTTTGGGCTAGGTAGACGGGAGCTGGATTCATATTGTCTTTTCCAAGGAAACTGGCTAGTCCTGTTTGGGATAGGTAGGCGGGAGCTCCATTCATATCCTGGGGTCCAAGGAAACTGACTAGTCCTTTTTGGGCTAGATAGACGGGAGCTGGATTTGTATTGTTGTGTCTACAGGAATTATAAAGGGGTCATGATGGTTACTGAGTGTTTACAAGGTGCCCGGTATTAGGTTAGACATTGTACGTGTGTGGGTTTATTCCTTAAACGCAAAGTAGACACTGTTACCCTCGTTTTACAGATCTGGAACCTGACTGTGCCCAGACCATTAGCCAATAGTTGAAATAAAACAAAAGACCATTAGAAGAAAGCAATCAAGAATATTTTAGTCTGGGCTGGACAAAGGGGGTTTTTCTAATAAGCATGACAAACTAAGGAATCATGAAGATTGACTTTATTTTTAAATGTACATTGCTTGAACTTCTGCTTAGCAAAAAATGAAAATTTACAAAGCTAGAACAAATCAAGAATATTTTTGAATAAAATGGCAGTTATCCAGAGCCATAATGTTTAAAAGACTCACCCAAATCAGTAAGAAGCTGAATCACTTAATATTTTAAAAAAGAGCAAAAAATATAAATAGGTAATACATGTAAGAAATATAAATTGTCAGTGGTCAGTGTTTGCAGTGCTGCAGGGAAATAGGTACCCACAGGGTTTCTACGGATATAAATTAAAATAAACTTTTCATGGATGATGTGCATGTTCCTTTGACCCACAATTCAACTAACAGGAGTTTAGATTCTGGGTTTACTCCCTCAGATGTACAAGGACAGTACAAAGATGTTCTATGGCAGTATTATTTATACTTGAAAAAAATGGGAGGAACCAAGTACCTAACGTTTATGCTATACCTATGTGACCCACAAGGTATAAAATGGTTCTGTTTTCTGTGCATATGGGTATATTTCCAAAACTGGAAAGAATGTGTATAGCAAATTGTTAACAGTATTCATTTTGAAGGATGAGAAGGTAGAGTGACGAACTGCTTACATTTTATTTTCCTGTGTTATTTTAGAATGAATGGCTTTTTTTTTTTTTATAATTAAGAAAATCGAAGTAAAAAAGTTGAAAGAACCCTACCATTTAATAATAACCATCACCTACATTTGACGAACACCATTCCAGACACTTTTAATGCATATATGCAGGTGGAAATACAGAGTTATAATATGTATGCCAGTTAAAAATCTTCAGTTGGTTGCATTTGACTGAAACAAAACACAACAAGCTATAAGGTGTTATTGGAAACATGATTGAACCACAGAGAGATGTTTGTTACGGCAGAGGAGATGGATTCCTGAAAGAGCCCCGAAGTGCAGAGAAGATTATAAAAAACCTCGCGGTAGTTGTGAGAGAACCCCTTGATTTCCTGGTAACCTGTGCGCGGGAATAAACACGTACGTGTGTTCCTCCTTCCTTCTCTTCCCGTCTCTTGACTTTTTCAGGAATAAACACGTACGCCACCCAGGCACCCCTGGTCTCCTATATTTCGTGGCCTGCTTTCGCTCAGACTTGTGTGGTCACTCACTGCCGTGTTGAGCCTGACCTGCTGTCTTTCCCCCACCCGGTGGCATGCGTTCCATACCAGTGTCTTCCTGGCCTGTGCGGTGTGTTGTCAGTCTGTGCATTTTGTTACTTATACAGGAGAGTTTTATGTATTCATTTGTGACATTTTTGGATTCTCATCCCTTCAGGAATACCAAATCTCCCTTTATTGTCTTCACTCCGTTCAAGTGTATAATCGTTTACCTTCTTAAAGTTAGGACTATGACTTGTTTTATTGTAGTTTCTAAGAAATTTTTGTCCTTTCTAATATGACAGTAATCCATGTCTTTTGTTTTTTTCTCCTTTTATTTCTTTTCTAAGTTGTTCTTGCTTGCCTTGGAGGTCTCTGTTGCTTTATAATTAATGCCTTCTTTCAGGTCTTTTTTTATTTTAATTTTTTTAAAAAATGTTTTATTTATTTATTTGACAGAGAGAGACACAGCAAGAGAGGGAACACAAGCAGGGGGAGCGGGAGAGGGAGAAGCAGGCTTCCCGCGGAGCAGGGAGCCCGATGCGGGGCTCGATCCCGGGCTCGATCCCAGGACCCTGGGATCATGACCTGAGCTGAAGGCAGACCCTTAACGACTGAGCCACCCAGGCGCCCCTTTCAGGTCTTTTTTTAAAAAGAGATCATATTGTAGTAATTTCTTGGAGATGCTTTTTCTGAAGTTACTAGGTGGTTGAAGTGACCCTGAAGTGAATTGGAATAGAGATTCAAACACCTCATTATTGTGCTGGGAGATTTTTTTTTTATTGTGAGCTGCTTCATGCAGTTGATGGTAACAAGGAGTGGCGAGCAGAGGTAACCCTCACTCTGAGGTTGCTAAGACCACGGGTCGGGGCGGGGGGGCGAATACAAAAGAAAGCAAATGTATCAATATATAAAATAGAGTAACTTAACCTAGTTTCATTGTGCTAAAACAAGTAGATAAGGAGATAAGACCTATTAGATATTAAGTAAAACAGAACCTGGTTTTGAAAATTTTATACCCAGAAGCCTTAATTTAATTTGAGCAATACTTAAGAAAATCAGGGTGTAGTAAAGTGATTGACTCTCACCTTGTGAGAGTGTGTTGGTGGCGGTAGGAACAGACTTTACCTGTTCAGCTGCCCTGGTGGTGGGGGGTCATGCTCTGCCCTACTCTGCCGAGAACAACCCGTATCGCCCCCGCATCCCCGAGTGATGTGGTTGAGGGTGGAAGAAAGTGGAGACCATTGCTGTGCCGTATTCGGGGAGGGGAGCGGAAACGGACAGAGTCCACCCGGGATGTAAGCTCAAAAAATACCACTCTTTCAGAGGAGAAACAGGTACCCTTAGTTGGAAGGGACAGGAGTTGAACTAGAATAAAGTATAGATAAAAAAGGAAATTTGGTCCATCCAAATTTATGGAAGGGCAGGAGTGATACCAGGTGTCAGGAACTGGAATTCTGTTAGGACCTCTCTTCCTGTTGCTTACTTTTGCTTATCTCCATTTTGGCTTCATTTTCCCAAACCACCTTTCTCCTTGAGACTTGAACTGTGGGTTTTGACAGCTGTCTGGATTGGGACTCCCTTTCTTTAATTCCAATTCGAAAAATCATCCAGAAGATTCATTATCCTGGCTTGAGTCTGTGTTCACTCACTATTGGGGCCCTCGGTATGGGGGCCTTGTTTGACAGCTCCTACTAGAAATAAATAGTGGGGTGTGGTGTTAGATGTGGGGTATGTAGTATTTCCCCAGGCCTCCCAATTCTAAAGAACATTGATAGCCTGTAGCCTAGTGAGCAGTTTTAAAGGAAGAAAGCAGGTAACCGACACTGTGCTCTAAGGTGGACGGTCTGTTGCATACAGACTTGCAGGGCTGTCTGGGTCTCAACCATACTTTACTGATGAGGAGGATGAGACTCTGAAGGAATGAATGAGAGAGAGAGAGAGAGAGAGAGAGAGAAGCGAGCAAGAAACTACTTTTTCATGATGACAAGGCTAGTGAGAGAGTTGACATTCATACGCAGGTCTGACTGACATAATACCGCATAATATTGATGAACTAATGGTAGCTTGGAGAAAACAAATGTTTTCTCTGTTAATTTTGGTGTGTTGGTTTGTGGTGATTTAAATGTTTTAAATGAATATGGTACTTTATTCTTATAATGTCAAAATTATTTTAATAAACCATCTTGATACTTGGGAGAAATAATTAGATAGTGTCTGGATAAAAGGTTCTTTTTGTAATTTCAAAAGTTCAAAAAGAAGCCAGTGTAAAAATAGCCCCTTTACAGAAATGCACCTTACAGCCAGTTATGTGTTACATAAATAAACTTGACAGGAATGCACATTCCTTGAACAGGAGACCACAACCACCCAGACACAAAGGGAAATCAGTGCTAGGCTATAAATATCAGTTTGTATTTGGCTTTAGGGCAGTTAGACTTCCTCAGCCATTGGTCTTGGCAAGGTATATTCATAGTTAAAGTAGCTTATTAAGAGTCAAGTATAAAATGATACATAGCTGGGTCTTTGAATGTTGTTCTTCTGAGACCTCTTATATTTGCTGAGGCTCAGTGGTGGTTTGTTTTCATGTGATTGATAAAGAACATTAGAGTCCATTAATGAGACTGCCTTTTTAGCTTTTTTCTAACTTACTGAGACAAATGTTAAACATACAATAACAGAGTAGATTGATTGGTGTAATGAATCTTCGTGTACTCACCTAGCCTCAGCAGTTCGTAGTTGTGAGCAGTCCTGTTTTATCCAGCCCGTAGGATTTTGAAGTACATCACAAACATCATATATCACTGATCATTTGTCTGTGAACATTTCATTATATATCTCTAAAAACTGGGGTTAAAAGACCAGCAAATTGCTTTACCACATTTTAAAAAGTCAACAATTGTTTAATATTACTAATGTTATATTAACATCTTTTTTTTTTTTTAAAGATTTTATTTATTTATTTGAGAGAGAGAATGAGATAGAGCATGAGAGGGGGGAGGGTCAGAGGGAGAAGCAGACTCCCTGCTGAGCAGGGAGCCTGATGTGGGACTCGATCCCGGGACTCCAGGATCATGACCTGAGCCGAAGGCAGTCGCTTAACCAACTGAGCCACCCAGGCGCCCAACATCTTAATATTAACTAATATCTAGTTAGCTTTCACACTTTTACTTGTGTCATACATTTTTTTTAAAAGTCTGAGCTCAGTCCTCTCTTGTTCCCCACGTGGTGTATTTATTGAGGGTTCCAGGCCCTGCCCTTTAGAATTTCCCTGCAGTGTGGTCTTTGCTGATTGTGTGTGTCCCGGGGTGTCCGTAAACACATTTCTCTGTGTGTTCCTGAAATTGGTAATTGTGTCTGGGGGCGTGGACAGGCTCAGGTTTGTGAGGAGGCAAGATCACTTCCTGAATGGTGGTTTGTTTATCAGAAGATACATAATGGCTGGTTGTCTTCCTTTTTAAAATGCCTGGACTAAAATGACAGTATGACAATGTGTCCATTTTTCCTTTTTTAACTGGGCTTATTTCTATAGAGAGATACCTTATTAGATCAAATTGTAATTACTATTTGATTACTTGGTAGTACAATTTTGTATAGAAAAGGAAGAATAAATCTTGAATCTTTTAATGTTTTAAATCGGTTTTACAGGGGTGCCTGGGTGGCTCAGTCAGTTAAGCATCTGCCTTCGGCTCAGGTCATGATTCCAGGGTCCTGGGATCGAGCCCCGCATCGGGCTCCCTGCTCGGCGGGGAGTCTGCTTCTCCCTCTCCCTCTGCTGCTCCCCTGCTTGTGTTCTCTCTCTGTCACATAAATAAAATCTTAAAAAAAAAAAAAAATTGGTTTTACAACAAACAACAAAAACAGTTTATTAGCATCCCGAAACGGTGGGACTAATAGGTTGGTTGTTTTTGATACCACTCTTTATAGACTGTTAGTCATTAATAGCTTCATTGATACTCAGACCTTTTGTCCCATATGTGGCCAGTGGGAACCTAAGTTGGATGAGTCTTTTTAAGAAGACCATAGTATTATTTGACAGCTTCCATTTTATTTGGTATATATGAGATGAGCCTAGAACATGTCCTACCCCAGACCTGCACTCAGCCATTTCTCCGAAGATCCCTGGTCCCTGTAAGTAGTAAATGCTGTCTGGAGTCCTGTTCTGGGCACTAGGGATGCTCATTTCTACAGGGTTGGTCACTTTTCCTAGACCTTTTCAGTGGACAGAGCTCAGAATTTTTAAAGCTATATCATGAATTCATATTGAAACTTGTGATTCAAATTCAGAACTACAGAGTTCTTATTTTTCATATGCTCTCCTCATTCCCATTCTCTTTTAGTCTTATCCTTGAGTTAACGACTCTGTCGTAGAAGTCTGCTCATGCATTATTGCCCATTACTTAAACCTATCCAAATTGTTACTCCCAAGGACATTTACTTATCCTTGGTTTGCTTTTCTTCATTTTTTATAGACCACTTCGGCCCACAGCGATTTCCAGATTCACTGTGGGCATACATAATGCTCATTTAACAGTGATGTGACACTGCAAGATTTATTGAGTTTTAAAAACTGAAGGATAACATAGACAAAAGTGCATAAATATATTGTGCAGCAAGCCATTACCAGCACCCCTGAAATCCCTTTTATGCCTCCTTCCAGATCCTACTCTCCTTCCCTTTCCAAAAGAAAAAGAAGAAAAAGACAACTCTTGTCCTGATTTCAAATACTAATCATTAGTTTTGCCTGTTTTAGAACTTTAGAATTTTGCTTGAACAGTCATGATTTGTGGGAAAGAGAGTTCTTTCCAACTGAAGTTGTGTCCAGAAAGCTCCATCTCCGTGTTTGTCCCATCGAAAGCCCCTCTGTAATACCTTTGGAATATAGGCAGAAACCCAGCATGACTGTGCACATTTGTCTTCAGCAGGCCAGAATTTTGTGTGTTAGCGGTTTCTACTCCCCCTTGTACTTGGACCCCTGAATGTTTCCCCTTTCTTTTGTATTCTGGACATTAGACTTTTACCTGTTGTGTTGCAAATAGTCTCTCCTGGTCTCTCCTTTTTATTGAAGCTTTATTGTTGTGCTGGATTTAAAATATTTTGTGCAGTATAATCTGACTGTTGAGTTTTGACTGTTGGAGGGGCTTAGGAAGGCCACCTCCAACCCAACATTATGAAAAAAAAATTCTATATTTTCTTTTCATTAAGTTTTATTGGTTAATTATGTCTTATAGTCCATCCAGGTTTGAATGTAGTGTGAAGTACCCTTGTCAACATTTAAGTGTTGGTAGCATGTTTAAACATTTTTCTTTGGCCTTTTCCATTAAAAAACCTGCTGGAATTTTATCTTCATATGGCTACTACACTTCTCAGTTCACAGACTTCTAGAAAAGGTTTCCACTTGTGTTTTTTTCCTTCACCTTTTTGTCAACTCAGTGTTGCCTGCATGGCCCCTGACTTGCCATTACACTGAAACTAGATGCCTGGGGCATCCTTGGCCTTCTTTCTGCTGAACCTGGTGGATTGATTTTAGACTTCCTTTTTCCTGAGTAGTGTCTATTTATTATTGTTGGCAACTTTCTCCATTGGCTTCTTTGATATAATTTTTTCTTGGGTTACTTCCTCCTTCTCTGTCTTCCCGTTCTTAGTCACTTTTGTGACCCCCCCCTCTTTTTTAAGTCCTCAAAATATTGGTATTCTCTAGAATACATTCAGTTAGATCTTCTGTATAGGCTTCACACTTCATGCTCATCCTTGGGTGACGCCATCAGTCTTATGACTGCAGTTATCAATAGTATTCTGATAACCCTCCAAGCCTCTCTAGCTAAGAATTAAAAACAAAAAAACAGTGTATTTATGCCCATAGGTTTTTTAAAACTAAACCTATATCATCAGGGGCACGTGGGTGGCTTCGTTGGTTAAGCGTCCGACTCTTGATTTCAGCTCAGGTCATGATCTCAGGGTCGTGAGATCGAGCCCCGCGTCGGGCTCCGTGCTGAGCATGGAGCCTACTTCAGATTCTCTCTCCCTCTGTCGTCCTGTCCCCCCTCCCCACCCCGCTCTCAGCTCATGGTCTTTCTCTCTTACACATTAAACCTATCATCGTTTCTTTCCCTCATCCCTCAAATCACATCTTCCTGATGCTGGCAGGCTGTGGTATCAGAAATCCAGTGTGAGCCAGCAGGAGGGGGAAGCGGAGTTTATTGAAGGGATAGAGGTGTGCAGGTGCAGACAGAGTGAGGGTCTGGGAGACTTAGAAAGGAGAGTCCCCTCTTTGGGGCTGGAGGTTTTTATTGATTGTGCATCCAGGAACAGGAGGGTCGTTATTCCTTAGAGCCAGTAGGCCCTGGCATCCAGTTGTCTAGTGCCAGTGGTCTGAAATATGCATATGATGGCTTCGTCCAGTCATTTTCACCTGGTTGTTCCTTAGGTGTTATCTGTCCTAGAGAAATCACTAACTACTTATCCCTTACAAGGAGGACACACACTGCACTCTGAGGACTGTGTGAAGTGGGAGTGCAGGTCTATTCTTGCTAGAATAGAAGTGGGGAAAAAGCAAAAAGCAGGGTTTTATGGAGTCCTTCAGTTTCCCTGTCTCATTCCTATATGTCCCATTTCTGAGAACGAACAGACTTCTACCCAGTTGCTCTGCAGAGAAACCTGTGTGTTATTTTTAAAATTTGGTATGAAATTAAAATGACATAGAAGTAGCTTTTTAAAAGTGTACAGTTCAGTGTATGGAGTGTATTCACAATGTTGGGCAAACCACTGTCTCTTTAGTTTCTAAACTTTTTTCATCACCCCACAGACACCCACCATGGCCATATCCCGTTTCCCCATCTGTTGGCAACTCTGTTCTGCTTTTTGTCTCTGTGGATTTGCCTTTTCTGGATGTGTCCTATAAATGGAATCCTACAATATGTGACCTTAGGTGTCTGGTTTCTTTCACTGAGCCTAGTGATTTTGAGGTTTATCTAGGTTGTTCCTTATACCAGTACTTCGTTCCTTTCTGTGGTTGAGTCATACTCAGTTTGTGCACATACTCCATAATTTACCCACGGACGTTCGAGTTGTTTTCCACCTTTGGACCATTACAAGTAATGCTGATATATAAACATTTTTGTAGAGCTTTTATGTGGACAGGTGGATGCCTTCCTTTCTCTTGGGTATATACCGAAGAGTGAATTACTGGGTTATATGGTAACTTTGTGTTTAACTTTTTGAGGAAATCTGCGTCATTTTAACCCTCACATCACCAAGTTTGATTGGTTGATTCTTTCCCCAAATGTCCTTGTTTCCCGTCATTATTCCCAGTGGCATCCTACTAAAGGTACACTTTCCAGGATTACCTTTATGGCTTCCTTTTTGGTTTCTTTGTTGTCACTGTGGCCTTATTCTGTGTCATCTTTCACACTCTGCAAGATTTGTTTTTTAAAATGTGACTCTCATGGCCACCTCATTGTTTTAAAAACAAAACAAAACACAAACCCTTCAAAGGCTTGTCATTGCCCTCTGGATACAGGGCTTACAAAGGCCCTTTGCTGCCCAGCTTCTGACCTTCTGTCTGCTCTCGGCTGCATGCCCTGCTTTGTTCTAGCCAGCTCCTGATCTCCATGTTTCAAGTTCTTGTGTAGGCTCCTCTGTCTGAACCTCGCAGCAGCCATCCAAATACTTTGTCTTTTTTACGATGTCTCCTCTCTTTTTAGAAGCTCTTTTCTGTCTCTTCATGATTATAAGGTGCCCTTCTTTGGGCCCTCCAAATTACTGTACTGCTGTTGGAGCATTTATCACAGATGGTACTTGCCTGTTTACTTCCATGGGAATCAGGGGCTGAGATTCCACAGGAATCGAGTGTCAGGGATAGAGTACACACTAGAAGTATAATTACTGGGAACTTAGCAGAAGTCAAAAGACGATTATTTGGTAAATTATTTAGGGAAGACCTCATGGGAAAGGGAAACATTCGTGAAGGTGTGGTATCACACACCTTATACCTATGGGTCCAGGCCCTGGGGGACCCCTGCTAGGGGCAGAAGCCACGACAAAAGTGAGATACCGGATATCTTCAGTGTTGCTTTTGTGTTACTTACAAGCAGTAGACATAATCACTCCTGTAGAAGAAAAGCATGGAGAATGTGCAAAGTGTTTTAGAAATTATGGTGTATTGACAAAAGTGAGAAGCAGTGATGTACTTTCTGGGACATGTAAGGGAATTCTCAAGGATAATTTTGACCGTATATGCTAATTGCAGAACTTACCCCACCTCCATTTATAAAACTCCACTGGACTTCTGATGGAAAATACAGCAAGAGGGTGATTTTCTGGATAAATTATAGAATCCTCCCAAGAGGGGCACCTGGGTGGCTCAGTCATTGAGCGTCTGCCTTCGGCTCAGGTCATGGTCCCAGGGTCCTGGGATCAAGCCCCAATCAGGCTCCCTGCTCGGCGGGAAGCCTGCTTCTCCCTCTCCCACTCCCCCTGCTTGTGTTCCCTCTCTTGCTGTGCCTCTCTCTGTCAAATAAATAAATAAATAAATCTTTAAAAAAAAAAAAAGAATCCTCCCAAGACTTGAATACCGTGTTGAAGAAAATGGTCTGAGAAATATGATAATGTTCGTCTAGAAAAAGAACATAAGCCCTTAACTTCGGTGGTCTGGGCTCCGCCCCGCCCTGGTGGACTTTGGGGTAGGACTCCGGGTGCCCTCCCTGCGCCCTGCCCTCCCTCCCTGCACGCATGCTGGCAGCTCAGGGAGTGTTTACATGCAGAAACAAAATGCAATTCTTCCTGTCTTTCCATTTTCAGTATCCTTTTAAAAATGTCTTAGACTAGCTATTTAAAAGTAAAAATACATTTCTTGCATTTTGAAATACAGTACTGATTTAAAACGTTAGATAGGTCTACGTTGCCTTTTAGGCAAAAATTTAGACTTCTAAAAAATCTTTCAACTTTTGAGAAAAGCCATTCATATTTAAATATAAATAAAATTTGCCTTTAGGCTCTGTGTTTCACTGGCATGTTGGGGTGTTAAATCCTAGTTGTTGAGTAGCATCTCCTCATCCCTCAAAAAATTAAGATCTTCTCCATTACTAACACACTTTATTCAGTCCTCTGTAAAAACGCTCTGGGTCGTATTACGCTTACTTTTATCATTAGACTGAACTCTTTGAGGCTGATTGCAGGAAGCATGTGAGAATCACACACCTGTTCAGGCCCCCAGCACATCCCTCCCAGACTGCTCTCTCTCCAGCGCTTGGCCCCCACTTCTCAGTTGGAGCCAGTCAGTGCTCCCTGTTTGAACTCCCTGTTGCTGATTTCTATATGCAGTGTGTGTGTGTATTTACTACCATGATAGTGTTGATTGCTTCACAGGCCTGTTTGTGTATTAATATGTATCAAATTTTCTTTTTTTTTTTTTTTTTAAGATTTTATTTATTTATTTGACAGAGACACAGCGAGAGAGGGAACACAAGCAGGGGGAATGGGAGAGGGAGAAGCAGGCTCCCCGCAGAGCGGGGAGCCCGATGCGGGGCTCGATCCCAGGACCCTGGGATCATGACCTGAGCCGAAGGCAGTCGCTTAACCGACTGAGCCACCCAGGTGCCCTGTATCAAATTTTCTAATTTAAATATGTGCAGTTCACTGAATGTCAATTATACCTCATTAAACAGCTGTTTTAAAAAATCTGTAGATAATACCCACCGCCAGTAGGTCATTATTAAGCCCTGTGTGTCTAGGAACCATCAGACTGCACTCCTGACCTGGTCCACTAAGCTCCCTTGTTGGCCTACGTCTCCCCCACTCCCCCCACTAGTCCTTTGCTTCCATCATTTTCCATCCATGCCAGAGCACTCTCTCTGGAAGAGAAAATTCTCATGATACCACTGCCATTCCTGTAGGCTCCAGCTGTTCTTCTTTTCCTGTTCTTCCTCCTCCTCCTCCTCCCTCTTCCCCCCTCCCCCTCCCTCCCTCCCTCCCGTCTTCCCCCCCCTTCCTAGTCCTTCTTAAAAAAAAAAAAAAAATTTATTAAGTGATCTCAACACCCCATGTGTAGGGCTCGAACCCAGGACCCTGAGATCAGGAGTTGCACGCTCTTCCGGCTGAGCCAGCGGGGCGCGCCTCTCGCTATTATTGTTAAGCCACTCCTGTGTGCCGGAAACTTGGCTGGCAATGGACGGGGTCAACACACACAGGCAAGACACGAGGACTCTGCTCTCTCCTTGCTGAGTCTGAGAACACCAACTGTAGACGTGTGTCCCCAAGGTGACAGAGGGCTTGTCACACAGATACACACTGGTATAAATGAAGGTTGGCTAAGCTCAGCAAATTCCCACAGAAAGGTATTTAGGCTTCGGCTGGTGCTTCTGAAAGTGTACCCTAAAGACCACAGTGTAGGAATGACTGGGAGTACTGGTTTGACTTACCTGGGGGCCACAGTCTGTGAGGGCTGGGCCTGGATATCTGCATCTTAACGAGTTCCATCTACCACCGTAGGGCTACCTAGAATGCTAAGAGCCTAGCTGGAAACCAGGGTGGAAGTGAGAGGGGTTTAGAACGTGATCTCCTGGACAGTTTGCTTCCACGTCACGTCCCTGTGGTACAGAAATGGAAGTGTTTTGGCCATCAGGTGGCATTTTGCTAGTGGACCCAGGTATATCTGCTGAATAGTTTCGAATTTATAACATGTACATTCAGGTTCTGTAATTTATCTGTTGGGTGAAAATTATATGCCTAAAAGTTTTGATCAAAAAAATTTTTTTTTTCCACAGAACTCAACAAAAATCCAGTGGAAGGCTTTTCAGCAGGTTTAATAGATGACAATGATCTTTACCGGTGGGAAGTCCTTATCATTGGTCCCCCTGACACACTTTAGTAAGTACCATGGAACGGACACTAAAGTAGCTCTCTTAATTAATTCAAATGGAAACTGCTTTGGCAAACTGAAGTGAAATTATTTTTTAAAGCAGGTGAAATGGCTGTGTTTAGGTGAAATCATTTATACTAAATGATCATGTCTAGGGTTTTTGTGTTCTGCTTGAAATTCTAGTGTCTAAAACCTGTTGCTTTCTTAAATATATAATAGTTTCAGAAATACAAGCCATTTTTAAGGTGAGCCTATATATAAATAATGTATTTTTTACGTGGTTTTGGATATTGGGTTAATTTTGGCAGGATGGGGGAAGAAGAAAATCCTTTATTGAAATGTTTCTCCCCTTCCCTTCCCTTGTGCTTACTGTGCCTTCACCCCCAAAGGGAACATTGTCATTTCAAAGAGAAGTCTTTCCCATTCTTAGCACTTTTATCAGTTTAATTAAAGCGTAGTATTACACCTGGGAGATTTTCATACAGAACACAGTTTCACACACCAGTGTCTCCAGGCTTGAGAACTCTCAAGGTTATCAATTTGAGGGCTTCTTTAATCGGGTCCCCACAGAATACTGATCCGAACCATGGTGTTCTGACCCTAAAATGAACTGATGTTTACCTTTTTCCAGTTTATAAAAGTGATTGTTACAGCTAATCCCTTTTTTTAAATTTTATTATGTTATGTTAATCACCATATATTACATCATTAGTTTTTGATATAGTGTTGCATGAAACAGCTAACCCCTTTTAATTAATCCTTATTAACTGATGTAGAGTCAGACAACAGATGCAGTCGAGTCAAAGAGCAATAGAGAGAGAGCTGGGGTTTCCTCAGGTCTTGTCCTACATTTTAGGTTCGAAGACCACAGTCTTATTTTCTGCTCTGAGTGTTTGCAGACAAACTTAAACTTAGGAATGATCAGTGTTCTGTAAGATGGGTTGTGACTACCTGGTGTTAGCGACTAGTGTAAGTTCCATCGTGTTTATAGAAGTGGAGGCATTGAACAGAATGCAGTGACCTTTTCAGGTCACCAGTGTGCCCCACACACCTGAGGGGCAGATCTGTATCTGAGTTTCTTGGGGACTACACTTGCTCACTCAGCTGTGGTCCTCGATGGCCCTAATAAGCAGGCAAGGATTTTGATACCGTAGTTTCATGTTAGGTGTTCAGAGATGGGGATCCTCCCCCCCCCCAATGAAACACCTGATGGAAAAGAAAATTCAGGCTACTTGGTACCAGGGCACGCTGGTACGGGACATACAGAGCGAGTTGTGGTGTGGACTTCGGGTTTTCGAGCGTCTGGAAAGGTGATTCATGTTTTGTCACGATTGTTTCCAATCAGAATTTTTGCTGATGTATTTCTCAGTGCCATGTTTGTATTGGTGATGGTTGCAAACTAAAATAACTCAATTTGGTCATTCCATCGTGTGTGTTTGGGTAGATAATAGGAACTGTTGAAAACCATCTTTGAGGTATCCCCCCACAACCTTAATTACTCGAAAGCAAATTTCTTACTAAATTTTGCACGTAAAACCATACATATAAACTGGTTTATAAGCCTGATGAAGTTCAGGTTTTCCAAGCTAAACGCATTACACGAAGCTTTATTTGGGAGACACGGCGACATTCCAGTGGTCCAATCTTGTTACTCCTACAGTTGATAAGAGGTAACAGGAGGAATTCTTCTGAACTGGTGTCTGTCTAGAGGATGAGCTGGGCTTCCAGGCCTGAGCTCTGTCTCTAAGGACCTCACAGAACTCTCACACTTGCTTGTGCGGTGGTGGCACGTATCTCTAAAGACTGTTAGCTGGTACCTGTGTTTAATGTGTACCTTCAGCTTCACCAAAGACAAGCACTTTTTAATACTCACCATACTGATTATTAGTCCATTCTTTCCACCAATTAAAAACTTACTTCTGGCCTTCAGTGTGTGTTTAAAAAATGCTAGCTGCTGGTGTGAGATGTGGGTAGCAGAAGCAAGCCTTTGTGGCAGCTCCTCTGGAGTGTGGACTTCCTGAGGAGACCGCTGGTGGCCACTTGCAGTCCTTCCTGATGGGACAGCTGGGCTGTAGTTAAACTCTGCCACACACGGGGAGCATCCTGTGAGTAATGAGGCCTTGTGGCATTGACAGACATTGTAATCACCATCCAGAATAACCTGGAAATGATTCCTTCTTGTTAAAATCTTTTCTAAAATTCACGTGTGAAAGTTATGGGATTTTTTTTTTAAGCCCTCAAAGAGGTTTAAGATTTATTCTTTAATATTTACTGAGTCTAAGCCATCCCTTGGGCAGTTTCCTACTTAGAATGGTTGCAAAAATAAAGCATTACACTGGCATTTACATTGCTCATTCATCTAGCTCAGCTGTTTCCAAGCGGTCTTACGTTAGATGCGGGGAACAGGACCTCGGATTAGCTCAGTGTTGTCCCTGCCTACAGAGAGGTTACGCTTTAGTCACCGCGTGGTCGCTTGATTGGTGATGGCCATGGTGGAGAAAGGCACTCACTGGGGGTGTGGCAGGTTTGGGACGTACCAGAACTTGTCCCAGAGGAAGACCTATCTAAAATGGGAACTTAAGTGTTAGTGTAGTAGTTAGTAGACTTCTGGCTACAAGCAACAGAAATCTGACTGTAGTTGGCTTAGAGAATAAGAAAGTATGTTGTCCTGGCACTGTTAGCAAAATGGTTACAGGAGTTTTGAGTGTTTCAGAAGATCACCCAAAGGAAGAAGAGAGGCTGGTTTCTTCTCAGTTGTGTGTGTGTTGTATGCAGTGGGAGCTCTCTGGCTGACTGGCTCTTGTCTCCTGTGTCAGAATTGAGTCACTAGCTCGTTCCCACCCAGCAACTGGTAAGATGAATGAGGTGGCCGCAGGTGGTTTAGATTAGTTCTTCTGGAACGGAAGAGATTTGGGGCTGTTCGCAGCTAGGGTCAGCGTTAACCGGACAGGTGTTCTGGCAGAGACCGGGGGGCGGGGGTAGTGACAGAGCTTCAGCATTTCCGAGGGGAACTCTGGGTTGTGGGGCCCAGAAAACGGGACGGCTCCACGATGTGGTGGTGGAGTGAGGTGAGCACACGGGAGGTCAGAAAATGAGGCTGAACAGGGAGTGGAGGGTTACTTGAAGTTCATAAACACTGTTGAAGAGTTTGGATTTGTCTTCACAACCATTGAGGACAGGAGTCACCAGTTAGGTTTCTATTTTATAACCTGCGTATCCTAACTTTGGGATTATGGATTTCATTTTCCTTCAGCTTACTTGCGTTTTATCTCTGCAACAAAAATTTGTTCGTAACTGTTATTCTAAAAGTTTGTCTATAGTGAAAAAGATGGCTGGGAGCTGGGGGCTGAGCATGGCGACCTGCAGGACGGAGTCGCACACACAGCCTTTGCTCGGGGTAGAGGACAAGAGTGTGCCCGAGCGCGGGTCCCTGAGGAGGGAAGGGAGGAAAGTGTGATTAGAAGTAAGCTCCCTGTTTCATGGTGAATCCAGTATTTCATGGTGTGTGTTGCTTTAACAGTAAGGATATTACTGGTGTGAAGAGGGTAGAGGCCATGTTGCAGTTGTTGGGGGGGGTCTGTTGGGTGTGGGTGCGCAGACCTCAAGTGTAAATCCCTGCCCAGAGGGGGGGGTTGGGGTTAGAAGTAAGTGGAAGTTAATGTGGGCTTAGATGGTACCCAATTTTTGAGGACAGGAATTCCAGTCAGCTAATACGAGGTGGATCAAATCCGTCGAGATGAAGGGACCCAGGGAGGCTGCTTCCAACCGAGGAGCAGCATTACCAGCAGGTGAAGTGCGAGGGCCTGTGGCAGCTCTTTTGATGTCCTAACTGATTAATTCACCGCTTAATAGTTCGATCATTTATGTAGTGATAGCAAGAATTAATAATGTACAAACGTTCCTGAAAAGCTGTCGTGTTCCTTCCTGTGACATCCTTAGCGTTCATGTAGTCACTAGAGGGCACTGTACGCTCTTCAGTTTAGGTACTCAGTAACCAGCGTATTCCAGCTTGCTTGAAGACTGAGCGTTGCCTGAGTACGAATGTAGCCATTTTATTCATCTTTACATGGTATTAAATGTGTATTACTCCTCTGCCCATTAGTCTGTTGAGAATAGATCCTCTAGGCTGTCTTTCTGTGAGAGCTGAAACTGCTGTGTGTACCTGCTGTGTTCAGCTCGCCGATTATCAGGTAGTGTCCACAGAAGTAGACTTTTCAGGCAAGAGCGGCAGCACGTTTTTCAAGGAAGCTCAGGAGCCTCGGATATCACCATGTAATTACAAATTTTATAAATTCGTGTTAGTGAGTGGTGAATGTGCACCTTCTTTTATCCCTTAAATTTTTCTTTCGTCATCAATGGCTAGTCTGCCCAGGAAGTACGGTTTATTTTATTCCTTACCACTGACAAGGGTGTGGAAAATACGGAGAATGTTAAGATTACATGCGTTCTATTGTTTTGCCTTTTTCCTTGAGTGGATGCAGAACATGTAGAGTCGGTTAACCAAACTCTGGTTAATATTACTTTACAGTAACAAAATCCTTTTACAGTTCTACGCCATATATTCTGTAACGAGAATTTGGAAGGAAGGAACCTTGTACCGCCATTGCTTGGCAAGTGATGCGTTGGCAGCCAGGCCACATCCCTTACCGTTCAGTGCTTCAGAACATGGGCTCTGGGGCCTTTGCGCAGCTCCCCAACTCTGCCACTTGTATTAGCTGTGTGACTTCGACCAATTACTTAAACTCCGTCTTAGCAGTTTTGCCTTTAGGGTAGAAACCCTGTGCCAGGAAGTGTTTGGGATGTTCAGTGTTCTGTTGCATGTAGTAGCAAAGAAATGGGAAGCAATCAAATATCTTACGAGTGTGATAAATAAATTGTGAAATGCGTCAGATAAAATGAATGGACAAGAAACAGGTATCACCAGGAATATTTTTAAAAGAACAATGTTGAGCAAAGTTTGAGACGGCAGCATACAATGTGTCATTTAGGTAAAGTAAATACGGCAGAATGGTGGGATCTGACAAAATGGAATGATAGGCTCTGGTCCTTGTAAGATTTTTGCAGTTTAATACAGAAACAGTAAGTGAGGCTCATGGAAGAAAGTTGAACTAGGCTTAGGTTTCTCAACCTTTTCAAATGTGAAACTTTTGGTTTCACACCTCCTTTTAACATCATGCTGATAATTGGACTATTAGTATTGTGTGTGATGAAGAGAATAGTGGAAGTAGTAGAAGATATTTTTAATTCACAGATGCTTTTTATTTTATTTTTATTATAAACTGTCATTTTACTCATCACAGTAACATCTTTGCATATTTGAAAAATAGTGAATATGTGACATATTAATGTTTAGTTTACAACAGTTCATATCCTGGGGGTTTTGCACTCATCTTTGCTAATTTGGCTGTTCACTGGAAGCTTGCACCCACAAGTTGGGACCACTGAGCTTGGTTTAAAAAAACAGGTAGGATTCCCCAGGTGAAAGAGATGTCAAGGAGTCCACCATAGGAGAAAAACTATATGGAATAAAGTGATTGGTTCAGAGTGGGGAGGGCGCTGTAGACAGAGTGAAAATTGTGTGCTTTAAACCCTTTGAGATAATTCTGTTAATAAAATTTGATATTTTAAAGATTGAAAATAATTTAAGAGATGGAGGCAATTTTTGAGGACAGGGATTCCAGTCAGCTAATACGAGGTGGATCAAATCCGTCGAGATGATGAAGGGATCCAGGGAGGCTGCTTCCAACCGAGGAGCAGCATTACCAGCAGGTGAAGTGCGAGGGCCTGTGGCAGCTCTTTTGATGTCCTTTTACGTAGCTTCTTAGCTGTTTTCTGTGTTTGTGGCTTTTTTCCACCACAACCCATCATCAGAAGTGTTCTACATCCTGACCTGATATAGACTATGTGCATACATTTTAGTGAGTAGAAACATGCATGCAGATTACATAAGTCAAAGAGACTACCTGTGAGAAGTGCCTTGTTTTCTACTCGATTCTTATTTGTTAAACAAGAAAACTGGTTAGTGAGTCACCCCCAGTTTGAAAAGCGAGTCCGTACAATTAACGGTCCCAGGGCCACTGTGGCATTAACCCGCACAGTTGGGGTAGCCGGGGCAAGAAGGTGCCCACCAGTGTGGTGTGTCCTTCCCAGCGGTCTCCCTCAAGTCTCCAGGTTTTCCTCTTCAGTAAATCATTCTGTAAGTTACGAAATGGAGGCCATATGGCAGGCATGAAACTTGTCATTTTTCTTCCTTTTTACCCCTGGATATCTGTACCACATTCAGTCTGTTTTTCTTCCAGTGCAAAAGGAAAAGATGTTCTTTCTTTTTCTTGGCGAGGCCCCTCGCTCCCCTTACTTTCTTTCTTCTTCCAATGGCTCAGTTCTTTTTCTGGTGTCTCTAGTCTTTCTACCAGCACCTTCCCATCTCCTTGTAAACAAATTAGGGTATTTTTTTTTTTTCCCTTCCTTTTTAAAGCCTTGCATTTGTGCTGTTTCCCCATCTAATTATCCTGTTCTTTAACTGTCAGACTTTTTAAATTGTTCTGCTCATCACGCTTGTCCTTGACCACCCCATTCTCTCTTTCACCCTGTGTGGTCTTCTCCTGCTGCTTTTACCACAATTGTGTTACCACAGTTACCCTGTGTGTTGGGAGCCCATTGGCCTTCCCTAGGTATTCAGAGGTATTTGGTGTTAATGATCTGCCTCTCTGTTTTTTTTTTTTTTATTAAGATTTTTTATTTATTTATTCATGAGAGACAGAGACAGAGAGAGAGAGGCAGAGGGAGAAGTAGGCTCCCAAGGAGCAGGGAGCCCGATGCGGGACTCGATCCCAGGACCCCGGGACCATGACCTGAGCCAAAGGCAGACGCTTAACCATCTGAGCCACCCAGGCGCCCTGCCTCTCTGTTTTTAAGTCCCCGCCCTCCCCCCGCCCAAATCCTTTATGATCAGAAAAAGGCAATAGAAATTAATACTTGCTTGTGGTTAAAAATTCAGTCTATATTGAAATGTACAAAGCAGAAAGGAAAAGATCCCCGTAATCCTGGCTCCAAAGTTAACCACTGCTATGTACTGGGGCTGCATTTGCAAAAGGTTTTCTGTCTGTATAGAAGCATACCCCCATTTTTCCTTCTTAAGGACAGATGGGCTTATTCTATAGATACTTGGTTTTTTAAAAATTTAATATTAGATTGCTCATATCATTTCAGTAGCTATTAGTGATATTTTGCTTGATAGTTTCTTCTGCCACCAAAATGGTAAGTGCTTGTGAAACCAGTGATCTCTAATGTTGTTTTCTATTTTTTAATTTTTTTTTAAAGATTTTATTTATTTATTTGAGAGAGAGAATGAGATAGAGAGCATGAGAGGGGGGAGGGTCAGAGAGAGAGGCAGACTCCCTGCTGAGCAGGGAGCCCGACGTGGGACTCGATCCCGGGACTCCAGGATCATGACCTGAGCCGAAGGCAGTCGCTTAACCAACTGAGCCACCCAGGCGCCCTCTAATGTTGTTTTCTGTTTGATTATTTTACGTAAAACAGTGCCTCACACAAGTAGGTAATCAATGTATATTTGTTCAGTGAATGAAAACCATTTAAGGAGCTGAGAATTACATTTCTCGCTGGCCTGACACAAACATCAGCACGTGACCCTGCTCTGATGGAGTGTATACTGAACAGTAAAAGAATCAGATGTGCAAATAGATGTTGGAATAAAGAAATGAAAGGTCAGTGTGACAGAGGGACACAGCGGAGAGTTAAGATTGGGGAGTCAAGGGAAGTCTCAAGAGGTAACGTTGAAGCTGGGTTCTTTTTTTAAAGATTTTATTTATTTATTCATGAGAGACAGAGAGAGAGAGAGAGGCAGAGGGAGAAGCAGACTTCCTGCGGAGCAGGGAGCCCGATGCGGGACTTGATCCCAGGACTCTGGGATCATGACCTGAGCCGAAGGCAGATGCTCAACCATCTGAGCCACCCAGGTGCCCCCCCCCTTTTTTTTTAAGATCTTATTTATTTATACAAGTGAGCGAGTGAGCATGAGCAGGGGAGGGGCAGCGGGAGAGGGAGAAGCAGACTCCCCGCTGAGCAGGGAGCCCGATGCAGGGCTCAACCCCAGGACCCCGAGATCATGACCTGGTCCAAAGGCAGACGCTTCACCGACTGAGCCACCCAGGCGCCCCAAAGCTGAGTTCTAAAAGATGACAAGGGGAGAAGGGTATTTCAAGCACAGGAAATGACTAGTACTAACGACCTAATGCATGAACTTAGTTATATGCCCCATGAGGCTGACTTGATCTCATTGGTTTTTGTTGTTAACATAGTACAATTCATTGTACTGTTTTGACAGTTCTTCAAGAACAGTTTCTAAGTAAATGGCACTGATCTAAGACTGCACTAATACAGCAGTTACTGGCCATATGTGCTATTAAATTAAATAAAATTAAAAATTCAGGGGCACCTGGGTGGCGCAGTCCATTGAGTGACTGGCTCTTGGTTTAGACTCAGGTCATGATCTCAGGGTCATGAGATCGAGACCCACGTCGGGCTCTGTGCTCAGTGGGGAGTCTGCTTGAGAATGTCTCCCTCCCTCTACCCTGCCCCTCCCCTTGCGTGCTTGCTCTCTCAAATAAATAAATAAATCTTTAAAAAAAAGAATTAAAAACTCAGTTCCTCAGTTGCACCAGCCATATTTCAGGGGCCTAGTGGCTACCATCTTGGACAGTCTGCCTGTAGAACATCTCCAGTGTGCAGAAAGCTGTATTGGACGGCACTGCTTTGGAAAGTCGCTGGAATGTAAACTCCTGGAGAGACTTTATACCTTGTTCACTGCCAGTGTCTGGCATGTAAAGGCTGAAGAAGTATTTGCTAAATGATGAGATGAATGGACGATTGGAAGGTCAGCACATCTTTCCACACAGGGAGCAAACAAATTATGTGTAAGTTCTGAGTGAGAAAGAGCTTATTGTGCTTGCAGAACAGAAAGAAGACGGGCTGGGATGGAGGGAAGGGTGATAGTCGGAGAGCCACATGGAGAGCTGACGGGCAGTTAGCGCCATGGGAAGGGATACAGGTTGTTGGCACAACAGTCACGTGACCTGATACGGATGCCGGTTTAAGGCCGGCCGTTTCTTTCATTTCCTACCTGGCGGGGGTTCCGTAAGGTCGTAGGTGTTGCCAGTCTGTTAAAGTGAGTATGTGAACGATCTCCTTGAGACCCAGGCTGTTAATTCACCTCATTTATGGTGTGAGCACTAGCACCCTTGCTTTGTGTTTGTTTTAATAATTGTCAATATGCAGGAATTTACAGGCAAGAACATGTTTTTGTTTTTCTTCCAGTGAAGGTGGTGTTTTTAAGGCTCATCTCACTTTCCCAAAAGATTATCCCCTCCGGCCTCCTAAAATGAAATTCATTACAGAAATCTGGCACCCAAATGGTAAGTTTATCTAGTTTTACTTTTACATTTGCTGATATGATGCCTGTCACTGAGGTTTTCAGGGCCCATAAGAAAGATGTAGTTCTCAGTGAAGTTACTTTGGGATTTTTGTACTAAGTTCACTGTGTTCATTATGCGCTTGGCCTTGTATTAGCTTGTTTAGAACAGCAGGAATAGACATCATATAAAAAATATTTATTTACTTAGATTTCATCTCTTTTGAGACTCCTGATGTTCCAAACTAGAGGCAAGGCTATTGGGTGATACTTGCCATGAATGCAGCTCTTACAGTTGAGATAATTTCCAAGGTATTAGGTGACTCATTGTCTACTACAGAGAGTATAGGAGTAATTAAATCTGGTTTTAAAAATAGGTATTTCTCATCTTCACTCTTAGACCGTGGGCAGCTCTTAACTTTTTACCTATATTAGCTGTTAAAAAGGGAGTGTCCTGCCTGCCTCATAAGGTGACTGACAGGGACACATTAGATGCTGGACTTTGTGTTTGAAGCTTTGGAAAGCATCCAGTCCTGCTGTGCCTGAAATGTGGCGACGCTGAATTTTTTTTACCCAAAGATGTGCTACCATTTAAAATCCACTTTGAGTCAAAGGTTAGGCCAGATAAACTGTGTTTATACACAGTCTCCCTGAACTTTTGGCCTTGTTCTTTGTGATAGAGCTTGCAAGCATTTCTTTCCGAAGTATTTTGACTGTCAGTATTTTGTAATCAGAGTTGTCGTTTTTTGATTCCTGCGCTGTTCTGCATCCTGCTTCTCATAGTCAACTTTGCATTGCCAGGGAGAGAGGCTCCTGTATCAGTCTGAGCAAAAGTCTGTGAGAGAGGAGTGGGTGAGTGAGTGAGTGAGTGAATGAATGAATGAAGGCTTTATTACGAGGGTGTGGAGAATATATTAGAGCCCAGTGGCTTGAGAAATGGACGGGTCTCGAGAGAGTGGAACTGGCCCCATACTTGTACTTGTGCTCCCTTGTATCAGTGCCGAGGGAGAGAAATACCTCTTTTTTTAAAAGATTTTTATTTATTTATTTATTTATTTGAGAGAGAGAATGAGATAGAGCATGAGAGGGGGGAGGGTCAGAGGGAGAAGCAGACTCCCCGCCGAGCACGGAGCCCGATGCGGGACTCGATCCCGGGAGTCCGGGATCATGACCCGAGCAGAAGGCAGTCGCTCAACCGACTGAGCCACCCAGGCGCCCGGAGAGAAATATCTCTTAACAGTCTGTTTGTGGTAGAATGCATGAACGATAGTCCTCCATGGAGCACGGATGCCTGAATCTACCACATCCGCCTCTTCTTGCTTTGCTCTTTGTTTCCTCTCTTCCTAGGCTTTGGCAGTTTCTCTTACCCGTCACTTGAGTTATTTGAATTGCACCTATTTCTTTCCTTTTTTTTTTTTTTTTTAAAGATTTTATTTATTATTTATTTGAGAGAGAGAATGAGAGAGAGTATATGAGAGGGGGGAGGGTCAGAGGGAGAAGCAGACTCCCCGCCGAGCAGGGAGCCCGATGCGGGACTCGAACCCGGGACTCAAGGATCATGACCTGAGCCGAAGGCAGTCGCTTAACCAACTGAGCCACCCAGGCGCCCGAATTGCACCTATTTCAAAAGAAGATGTAACAGAGCTTCTGAGTGTTGGCGTCACCACACGTTAGCTGTGTGATTGTAGGTGGAGCCTCTCTGGGCCTCAGTTTCTCTGTGAGAGCACGTATGTGGGCAACACGTGGGACTTCTCTTCTTTGGGGAGGAAGGAGAAAAGTGGCCTAGGTGGTTTAAGAGGACAGCTGATGAAATGAGGATTTGTTTGAAGGTTGAATCATTTTTCAGGCCATGAGGGGAGAGGCATCAGTGAAATAATGAAGACTTGACTGGAGAGAGGAGGTGCTTTGTGAAGGAAGGGAACCTGAGGAGGTGGTGGGGTGGGGATGGCAGACACACGGAGAGTGGGACTCAGGAGGCGTGCGAAGACATGGGACGAACGGAAAACCCAGCCGGGAGTGTCTGCAAGGCACTGGAGGTGAAGATGATTCGTCAGTCACGGTCCTTTCCTGTGAGGGTGTCCAGGCCTGCGAGGGGGGAGAACGGACACGCAGACGTCACGGTGACGTTGAGAGGACCAGTGTCGCTGCCACATGGTGTTGGGTAGTGGAAGACAGGGTCAGGGAGTACCTTCTAGAGAATGTGATTCTTACACAGAATTTTGACTGTGTGAACGCCTGGCTTAAACTTTGTTCCTTAGGCTGTGGTTTCTCATTAAATTCTGGTACTTTAAAGCTGTGTGGTAGCTTCACGTTGACTGTGTCTCCTTCTGGAAAGATTACACCCATGGAGGAAAGATTGGAAGGGAAAGCCAGGAGAAGGTTGTTCAGTTTTGTCAGTGCTGCGGATAAGAGACCGTGGAAGCTTGAACGGAGAGTCATAGCAGGAAGGGAAATTGAGTTACTCTAATTTTGGACTAGCAGATGTGGATGGTGGTGATGAGATAAGAATTTAGAATTGACGGAACATCCACAAAACAATTGCAGAATCAAAACCACAGCAAAACACCACTTTACACGGGCCAGGGTGGCGGTCATCAAAAAGGCAGATGATAACGAGTGTTGGCGAGGACACACAAATTAGAGCCCTCCTGTACTCCTGGTGAGATTGTAAAGCGGTGCAGCCACTGTGGGGAACGAGTCTAGCGGTTCCGTTCCGAGATAGAAAAGCAAGAACGTTGAAAACACGTCCACAGAACACTTGTCCTTGAATGTTCCTATCAGCAGTGTTCATAATGGCCAAACAGTAGAAGCAGCTCCAGTGTCCATCATTTGATGAGGAGAAAACCCGCTCTTAACATAAACACATTATGGAGGGCAGCCCCGGCGCACGTCACCGACAGGATGAGCCTTGAAAACATGACACTTGGGGAGCGAAGCCAGTGACAGAAGCCCACACCGTGTAGGACTCCGTTTAGGTTGGACTGTCAGAATCGGCAAGCCTAGGGATAGAAGGTCAGCTTCGTGCTTGCCTCAGGCTCGGGGGAGGGTTGTGGGGAATGGGGAGTGATTGCTAATGCGTGTGTGGTTTCTTTCTGGGGTGACGCGTGTATTCTGAAATTGATTGTGGTGACAGCTTACAACCCTGTAAACATGCGAGAAGCCGTTAATGGTGCCCTTCCGTCTCAGTAAAGCTGTTAGAGATGCTGTTCTGAGGTGAAAATTCGCTTGTGTGGCTTAGATGCATTCCATTTTGGATTTGTTTTTCTTGAGGTGTACTTGCCATTTCCACTTAGATAGAGGCGAGTGTAGGGCCTTGGTACTGATCCGCATCAAGGTGAGCGGGAGCGTGTACGAAATCACTGTGTGCTGCACCTCACCTTCCACCATGTTCTCTGTCAGTTACAGCTCCGCAAAACTGGGGGGACAGAGGGGATGGGGAACATTGTGGTGGGAAGAATGAGTTAATTTCCCCGCAGAAAAGATGGCTAATGCCAGAGAGTGGGGTAACATCATGTAATGTCACAAGTCAGACTGAGGAAGACTGGAAGGTGAGAGATCGGCTCAAGAGCCAGTGAAGAAGTGTGTCACAGAGGCCGAGGGAGCTGTCCTCAACAGTGTCCCTCATTGTGACCCAGAAAGGGGGACTTTAAAAGCACCCAGGAGAAGGTTGTTCAGACCATTCTGTGAGCAGTCGTGGCATCCTGATAGGGAGCAGAAGCCAGTTTCCAGTGAGGAGAGAGAGAGAGAACCCACTTTGTGGGCATGTGGAGAGGGTGGGGAGGGGGGTCAGTTGGGCTTCTGTCACTTGAGACACACAGCTTCCAGGGAGGGGGTAACTGGGAGGGTACATGTGGTTTGGGTAGTCAAGGCCGAGGCTGGTGGCTAGCTGTGTATGGGGGAGTGGATTTAGAAAAGGGGATTAAAACTCCAAATGGATGGGGCGCCTGGGTGGCTCAGTTGGTTAAGCGACTGCCTTCGGCTCGGGTCATGATCCTGGAGTCCCGGGATCGAGTCCCGCATCGGGCTCCCTGCTTGGCAGGGAGTCTGCTTCTCCCTCTGACCCTCCCCCCTCTCATGCTCTCTCTCTCATTCTCTCTCTCAAATAAATAAATAAAATCTTTAATAAAAAAAAAAAAAACTCCAAATGGAGTAAACAGTTTCAAGTGGCTTTAAAAAATAGTATTAGTTATTTGCTGGGTGTTGGGGGCAAGAATTTTCTAGTTTCACACATAACCCATCCTGAAAGACTAAACAGAGTGAAGGTGCAACTGAATGCAGAATAAGGTTTGTAAATGAACCTCATGTCAGTGAGGGCAGCAGCGAAGATCACTGTTGGGCCGTGAAAGTGAGAGGAAAAATTTACGTGGGGAAAACTAAGGAAGTAATTTGGCAAGAAAAAACTAGACATTTGAGTGTATAAATGAGTAAAGAGTAAGAATGGACATTGCACCAGAGGAAATACGTGTATTTTCTATACCTGGAGGAATTTCACCCCCAAAAGCATTTAGGAAAAACCAGATTATTTTTCACCTTTTTAATTTAAAGATTTATTTATTTATTTTAGTGAGAGAGGGAGAGAATCTCTAGCAGAGTCCCCACTGTGCACGGAGCCCAACACAGGGCTCGATCTCACAACCCTGAGATCATAACCTGAGCTGAAACCAAGAGTCGGATGCTTAACCCACTGAGCCACCCAGGTGTCCCACCTGTATTTCACATTATAAACTGTAATTTGGTAATAGGTCTGAAGCCTAAAAACCTTTCATTTAAGAAAATTATGTTTAAAATGAAAGGACTTGAGGTTAAAAATTTAAAGATGCTGGATTATAACAGTAATTTCCAAAAAAGGAAAATGGATCTTAAATTGATTCTCTCTGATAGAGTTTTATAGAAACATTTAATGCCATGTTTTCAAAGAAAATGACTTGGAAAAAATCCTTTTAATGTAATGCGTGAGGAAATTATCTAAAGAAGATGGTAAAAGCATTTTGTGTTGAACTTTGCAGTGTGCTTACAGTTTGTTGTTACTTTTCTTGCCTCTAGATCTAGTTACTGCACCCAGCAGATTTTACCAGGAGGTGTGGGGGCCTGGGACATGAGTGTGCTTGTACACCCATGTGCACAGCACGCATTCGGGAAGGGTTTGCTGGAGAGCAGCAGTATGTGTAGACTCCGGCGCGGCTTCCCCAGAGTTTTTAACAACAGGGGAGGTGCCCAAGTCAGGAGACGAAAAGTAACCTTGAGAATTACACCAGTCACAAATCTGGGGGCGCCTGGGTGGCTCAGTCATTTAAGCGTCTGCTTTCAGCTGAGGTCATGATCCCAGAGTCCTGGGATGGAGCTCCACGGGGAGCCTGCTTCTCCCTCTGCTGCTCCCCCTGCTTGTGCTCTCTCACTGTCTCTCTGTCTCAAATAAATAAATAAAATCTTTAAAAAAATCTGTTAGACTTAGGAAGTTAGGAATGAAGTAGACATTGCCATTGATATTTTTTTTTTTTTGATAGGATTTGGACATTTGGTTGAAAGACTTTTTACACCGAAAATTCTTTTTTTTTTTTTTTTAAGATTATTTATTTATTTATTTGACAGAGAGAGACACAGCGAGAGAGGGAACACAAGCAGGGGGAATGGGAGAGGGAGAAGCAGGCTTCCCGCTGAACGGGGAGCCCGGTGCGGGGCTCGATCCCAGGACCCTGGGATCATGACCTGAGCCGAAGGCAGACGCTTAACGACTGAGTCACCCAGGTGCCCCTACACCGAAAATTCTTATATTTTTCTGTCTTTTCTAACATTTTCCAAATAAGTATATTTTACTATTATTATTTTGTATTTTGCAGTGGAGAAAAAAACTTCACCATAAAAGATTAGTGATGATTTTGGTAGTTTCACCAATAAGGAGTATTTGTGTGATGTAAATGAGCTGGTGGGTTCGAAGTTCACCTTTGTTTTGATCAACAACTAATTTGTGACTTGGATTTTAAATCCTGGTTTTATAGAAAAGATGCCTCATGACTGTCATTTAACGTTGATGAATTTTCACGGGCAATATGACATGCTCCTTTTGTAAATTTGGGTGCACTCCCTTTCCTGAAAATGTAATTTTGCCTTTATGTGATTTAAAAAGTGCATTAAGAGGTTACTTCTTATTTTTTTCTTAGGAGAGCCTCTGGATGTTTGACTGTCACCAATTTAGATCAGCAAGTTAGTGAGGAATCTAGGAAATCATTACATAGAGCTATACTCAGTTCTGGTATTTGGATCGTATACTTTATATACAAACAAAGAGCAGATTCATTGTGTTTACTGCGTGTAAAATGCTAGACACCATCTAAGTGCCAGGTATCTTGAAGTTCTGCACAAATGGGGGAGAGTCTCTTGGCTCTGACAGATGGGTCCTGTTTGGTAAAATCTGTGGTCTTCCTAAAAAGTGAACAGGTTCCATTTTTGGAAATCATCTTCTGTATATATTCAGTCTTTGATAAAGGACCGTGGGAGCCAGGGCCACATCCATAATAGGCACTTTATGTTTAACCATGTTATTTTAAATACTTTAAACAGGACTCTTACTCTCTAATTTTGCAGTTGATAAAAATGGTGATGTATGCATTTCCATTCTTCATGAGCCTGGGGAAGATAAATATGGTTATGAAAAGCCAGAGGAACGCTGGCTCCCTATTCACACTGTGGAAACCATCATGATTAGTGTCATTTCAATGCTGGCGGACCCTAACGGAGACTCACCTGCTAACGTTGATGCTGCGGTAAGGCCTCATGTGCAAATCTCCCCTCCCCTTCAGTCACACTTGATTAGAACGACAGCATGTGTGTGCGTGTGTGTGTGTGTCTACAGATCAATTTGTATACATTTATGTTTCTCCTGAATCTGTACAAAAATGAGTTACAGACATAACTAAGCTTTACTCCTAAATACTTGAACCTGCCTCTTTTAAGAATAAGGACCCCGTCTTTCATAGCTATAAACACGCTTCACCTAGATTCACCAGTTGTGGAGATTTTACATTTCCCCCCTAAACTATTTGAGAAGTCTTTATCGATGCCCTGACTCTCCACGTGTAAACACTTCAGTGGCCTCTCCTGAGAACAAGAGCACCCTTTCTCATACCCACAGTACAAGTCTGTCATTGATTCAGTACTGTTCCATGCATACTAAGCCCATACTCAGATTTCTCCAGTATTGTTCCTCATACCTGCTTTTTTTTTTTTTTTTTTAAATCCAGAATCTGGGAACCCACATTTTATTTTGTATTCATGTTTTATTAGTCTCCTTTACTCTGGATAGTAGTCTAGTGTTCCTCAGCCTTCTCTTCTCCTTTGAAAAGCCTTTCATTGTAATTCTTATTCTTAGAACTTTTGTTAGTTATATATCAAAGCCAGGAGATTAAATTCACTTTTCTATTTGGGTAACTTTTATATAGGTAACTAATACAAAAACTTGGGTGATAGTATATAGTCTATGTAGAAAAACACTACTTTGATAAACCTTTTTCAAATGTATGCCTTTGCATTTTTATATTTAGTGATCAAATTGAAGTAAAAAATTGACAGAAAACCATCCTAGCTTTTTATTTAGTCGAGTGTCAGTCCGAGAACTCTTAAGAGGCGGGAGGGGAGAAGAAATCCTGTGGAATCATTTTGAGGGAGAACTAATTCTTGTTTATTTTGATTCATGCTCAACTATAACTCTCTCTAATAAGATCAGAACTGACAAATTGTATCTTAATCTTCATAAAGGTTAAAATTAAGGATAAATTAAGAGCAAGTACCTGAAAGTATCAATATGCAGAAGTTATTAACTCTTCGGAGCAGCTGAGTCCTGGCACCACAAGGACTCCTGAGAAAGGGCAGCCCTTGCCTGATGCTGCTTGAAGCTGAACTATGCAGATGGGACTCAGATCTGCTCACCACGGGCCGTGCATCGTCATTCTGATTACTGCTCGAAATCCACTGCTGCTCTTGCTGATTTAACCAGTTGTCTCCTATTTAAGCCACAGGTTGCACATAGTTGCATTTACCTTTCACATCTGCTCTTCCCTCTCGCATTGTACACCTTGCCATGTTTTCATAGGTGTTCTGTTTGTTTGCTTTTTTGACCTCTCAGTCAGTGATAGCTATTCCAGGAGACCCCCATTTTTCTTGGACATCCCTCTCCTGGACCCCTCCATCCTTGGGCTCCGGATTAGGTTGGCTCAGACTGCTGCATGTCTATCTTCCTTGGACTTCCCCTTCCTGCTCTTCTGGATGGGATTATCTGTTTCCTGGATCCTCTTTCTTTTTTCTTGGTTGACTTCTTCCTGTTGTTGCACCTCATCTGAGAGTCATGTTTCAGGAAGGCTATGTAGGAATTAAGACCTGGGTCCTTACCTGTCTCGGAGGGTTTTTATCCTACCCTCATACTTAAGTGACAGTTTGTAGAATTCTGGGGGAGGAAGGCAGATTTCTACAGAATTTATCTTTTCGCATTTATTGTTGCCGATGAGGAAGTTGATGCATGGCTGACTCTTCTGTGTTTGTGGGTGACCTTTTCTTTCTTCCTCTGTTTTCCCTGTTCCCTTCAGGTTCTTTTCTGATTCTTGGTCTTCGAAATTTCACGTTGTTGTGTAGAGTTTAAGATTTTTCACTTCTGTACAGTACTCCCCCTTCTTCATCAGTGGTGTGTTACCAAGTCCCCCAGCAGATGCCTGAAACCGGGGATCAGTACCAAACCCTATGTGCATCAGGTTTTTTCCTGTATGTACATACACATGATAAAGTCCAGCTTACGGGCTCAGTGAGAGAATTACAGCGATAACTAATAATAAAATAGAGCAGTTATAACAGTACACTGCAGTAAAAGTCGTGTGCTGTGGGGCTCTCAGTACCTCAGAGTCCTGTGCTCGCCGTCCTTGTGAGGGGATCATGTGCCCGCACGACAAGATGAAGCGGGGCGAGTGACTCTGAGCCTCCTGTTGACCTTCTGGTGTTATGTCAGAAGGGGGACCGTCTGCTCCTGGACAGACCAGGGTCGGCCGTGGGCAACTGAGCCCACAGAGAGCGTAGCCGCGGCTGGGGGTAGTGGGGGGACTCCTCTGGTTGGCGTGTACTTGCAGGACTTCAGCTCTGGGAAGTTTCCCTCATGTATAGTATTCTTTCCTTCTTGTTTTTTATTAATTTTTTATTTGAGTGTATATCCCTTCCTTATTTGGATTTGTAGCTGCTGCCCAGATTGATTCTTGTGCTCTGGTTCATCTAAACTCGTGCTGATTCTGAGTTCCTATTGAATTCTCATTTTGGCGGTGTTACTCTTAATTTTAAGTAGCTTGTTCTTTTCTGCATTAATTTCCTTTTTCATAAAATCTTGTCACTGTTTGATGAAGTTAATAGTTCTTCCACCTTGTGCGAGTTCTAATTAAATTTTTCAAAGCTAAATTCTGGTCATTCTCTGAGGCCAATGTTTTCTTTTGTGTTTCTTTTGTATTTTGAAGTCTGTGCCAGAACCCTGTAGGCTTTCTACACAGCTGTGCATGCATGACTCCAGATAGGACATGCAGGTCTAGGAAAGCACGTGCACACACATAGCGGTCAGCTCCACTCCAGTGTGCGGGCAGTGAGCCAGACCCTGAGCTCCAGACTGGAGAGGCGGTTCCGTCCTCGGCCCCACGCTAGTGGCCCTACATCGAGAGAGCTCTTCATATAAGTGTCTCTCAGTGTACCGAAACGGTCATCACTCTTTCAGGGAAGTGTTAGACTTTTGGATATAGGTGGGAGGAAAATGCCAAACTGCTGGGCTGTATCTCTGTTTTCATTCCTGCATCTTAGTGACTCTGTCTAAACTGTGCCTTCTGTTCGGTCGGCCCTGTCCCTCCCTTGCTCTGGTTCCAGGGAGACTTCTCTCCTCTGCTCCATGTTTCATTTCTCTGCCATCTGCTTTTGGTTTTCCAGAAGAAATTTCGCCTTTGTGTCGGCTGTAGTTTCTGGAGCCTCCAGAGGGAGCCGGCAGTCCTTCCCGTGGCCTGAATAGCTTACCTGTAAGGCCTTTTCCAGTAATATGAAACTGTCCTTTTTTTTGTTTTTTTTTTTTTAAGATTTTATTTACTTATTTGATAGAGACACAGCGAGAGAGGGAACACAAGCAGGGGGAGTGGGAGAGGGAGAAGCAGGCTTCCCGAGGGGCAGGGAGCCCGATGTGGGGCTCGATCCCAGGACCCTGAGACACTGAGACACTAAAGACCATGAGACCATGACCCGAGCCTAAGGCAGACACTTAATCAACAGAGCCACCCAGGCACCCTATCCTCACATCTTTTAATATCTTTGGTTGATGATTACATCTTAAACTTTTAGGGTAGATATGATTATATAAATGCTTCCAAAGTGTTTGACAGCCAAAGCCTCTCTGAGCTCCAGACCTTCCTTTCTTGTCTTCAGGAACCCAAAATGATGATCTCCCTTGTCCCAAGTCGGCACCTCCTCCAGCGTTTCCCACCCCTTTCTTTCTTTCTTTTTTTTTAAGATTTTATTTATTTATTTGACACAGAGAGACACAGCGAGAGAGGGAACACAACCAGGGGGAGTGGGAGAGGGAGAAGCAGGCCTTCCGCCGAGCAGGGAGCCCAATGCGGGGCTCGATCCCAGGACGCTGAGATCATGACCTGAGCCAAAGGCAGACAAAGACTGAGCCACCAGGACCCTGGGATCACGACCTGAGCCGAAGGCAGACGCTTAACGGCTGAGCCACCCATGCGCCCCTATGGACTTCTTTCTTTAAGAGAATTGTGCCCGTACAGGTTAAGGGATTTCTGCTCTTGTGTCCCAGCAGAGTGCCTGGCAAAAGTACTTTTTGACTACTTTTCTGACTTAACAACTTCTCAGCATTTTAAAAGTGTGCATGTTGCCAAAGCGTTACATTCAAAATTAAAACTAGTATTTGAGACTGTAAGAAGAGCTTGGATAAAGTCACTTCATGTTACTTTTGTATCTACAGAAAGAATGGAGGGAAGACAGAAATGGAGAATTCAAAAGGAAAGTTGCCCGCTGTGTAAGAAAAAGCCAAGAGACTGCTTTTGAGTGACATTTGTTCAACAGCTGTAACTTCATTATTTCAGGGTGAGTTCATTTTAAAATCCTCCTCTTTTGCCTTGTGATAAATGGCATATACATTTTTGGAAGTTGTGTGATTTGGATTTTTGAAGTGCCTGATTTTACTAGCTTCATTTCTTTAGTGGGAGTGTCCAGAGGTCTCTTGTTTTCTCAGCAGAAACCGTGTGACCCACGTGCATTCTGCGCCACTAGACTCCGCGTCTTGCACTAGATATCTGTCTCACTGGCCAGTGTGGGGTTGTGATCTCTGTCTTCTCACTGATGGTACTTGCTTCAGTGCGGCTTATAGTAAAGGGTGACACGAAGTTTCACTTCCTAAGTTGTTTTTGTAAAGGAAGATCATATTTTGTAATAAACTGGCAAGACCATTAAACATCTATCTTCCATGTCTTCTTTCTTAATTTCTTTTTTTTTTAAGATTTTATTTACTTGAGAGACAGGCAGAGAGAGAGAGAGAGAGAGCACAGAGGGAGAGGGAGAAGTGGGTTCCCGGCTGAGCAAGGAAGGAGCCTGTTGCGGGGCTCGATCCCAGGACCCTGAGATCATGACCTGAGCCAAAGGCAGATGCTTCACCGACTGAGCCACCCAGGAACCCCTACCTTCCATGTTTTCATTGGTCTTTATCTCCCTGTTCATAACTAATAGGGCCAATAGGAAAAATTTCCCTTGTATTGTATACCATCTGTCCGAAGGTTTTTATTACGTCCAGTAGGGAGTCAAGGATAGAAGGGGACATGGTGTGGGCCACTGACCAAATGTGTGACATTTTAGTTATTTGGTTTCTTTCTTTCTTTCTTCTTAAATGTTGGGGTGATAAAATTATTTAGGACATGGAGCATGTAAAGGATCACAGGTCATGGTGCATCCTGTTCCTGCCACCTGTTTTACCCTGTGTTCCCCTCTTCTGCCCCAGCCTCTTCTCATACGCTCAGTTCTGTGTTTACCACGGTTCTTCCTTCATCATTTCATCAGTTTGTAATATCCTAAATAGCGTGCTGTAGGACGCTGCACTGTGTGTGCATGGACTACAGTGTATGCATTCCTTTGTGACTTGGTATTGCTCAGTGTTATATTCTTGAAACTGGTTTGTGTTGTGTCTGGTTGTATCCATCTGTTGTCACTGTCATGCGGGACCTCATTAGATGAGTCACTGTCCTGCTCTTGATTCTGACTGCAGTTATCCTCTGATGTGGGGAGAGGTTTCTCATCTGTGTGTTTTGCTTTGTGTTTGCTGACAGAGTGAGTGTGGCTGTCTCATTTCTTGCTGCATGTTCGCAGGGAGAGCCCCTCCGGGTGTGTTCGTGGGGTTGGAATTGTTGAGTGAAGGGTCTGTGCACATCACTTGGACTGGGTAATGCCAAGTTGTCTCCAGAATTCTGCATCTGTTTATACTCCTTTTCACAAGGAAACGGATTCCATTTACTCCGGATCCTCCCCTGCATTTGATACCACCAGACCTCTGTGAAGTTTCCATCTGGAAGGGTGTGGAGTGAGCCCTTGCTCTGACGTGTGTGGCCGGCCCAGCTGACTATCATTTCATGTGTTTGGCCCTTTCCCTGGGAAATTCCTGTTCTTGGGCTGTTTTTCTGTTAGCTTCTGGATTTGTATCCTGGTCAGTTCCCTTTCTTTGTGGAATCTCTGGATGAACAGAGATTCTTCTTTCTTTTTTTTTTTTTTTGAGAGAGAGAGGGCATGTGCACTTGAGCCAGGGGAGGGGCAGAGGCAGAGGGAGAGGGAGAGAGAGTCTCAAGCATGCTCTGTGCTGAGCACGGAGCCCGATACAGGGCTCAACCTCATGACCCTGAGATCACGACCTGAGCAGACGTCAAGAATCACACGCTCAATTGACTGTGCCACCCAGACGCCCCGATGAACAGAGATTCTTAATTTTAATGCAGTCAGATTAGACCTCTCCTGTACGGAGTTACGTTTTGTGTTCTAGCTTTTTCTCTGCCACCTGAAAGCTCCTGTTACATCTTGTCTTGTGAAAGTTTTATGGTTTTGCCTTTGGTATATGTGTTGAAGCCCTGAAATTGATTGGTGTGCAGTGTGAGGCTCTGCCCGCGCCCCAGGCTACAACCATTGGCTGCTTCGATTGTTGGCAGGTTCTTTCACCACCGATGCTCAGGGTCGGTTATACTAGGAAGTTACATTTCCAGGTATGTGTCGATCTGTTTCTGACCTTAATGTGTTTTATTAGTTGGCCTATCTTATCCCTAAACTAGCATCACATTGTTTTCATTTTTATTTACTATTTTTATGATGAACTGTATCAAATGCAAAGGTGCAAATCAGAAGTAAGACTGAGTCTACCCACCACTTGCCCTGTTTCCATGTTTGATGTCCCTGGTTTCTGATCTCCTCATAGTAACCAGAAATGCCGGCTGTCAACCTTACTTCTCTCTCTTACGACCAAGGATAGCAACAACCTGCGGTCTTCAGATTATTTCTGTTTTCCACCAGCCTGTTGTGTCTAAGCTGCTTATGTTTGGTTAATAATCCTGTCCTTATTTCCCTCCCTCACCCTTCCTCCCATCTACTCCGTGGTCCTTGCTTCCTACTGTTGTTCATAGACCACGTCTCAGTCTGCTGGGACTGTGTGCTTTCCTGCCTGTACTTCATCCGGATGCTTGTCCTGGATGCCCCCGCTGTGCCCGGCCGGCGTCCACTCTGCTCTTCGCATGGGTTCTTGCGTGGATGTGACCATGTCCTAGGGATCTCTTACCCACACGGCCTCAAAGTCAGAGAGTTGGGACAACGACAGAGAATTGCAGATACTGAAGCCAAGGGTACACGTGATTTCATGTCATAAGTAGTACTTCATAAATTTAAGAAATAACCAAGAATTTTATTATATTTACCTTGACAGTATATTGCAAATTAGTTAAATAAATAAAATACTAATGAGGGACCACAAATTTTGTAAGGGATTATATATTCTCTCCTTTGCTAGTGGGATTAGAGTTAGTTTATATTGGAACATAACATACACGTGTGTTTAAAGTATACTTCCCAAGAGTAAAGTGCACTCATCAAAAAGATAGAGGCAGAAAATAATGTTGATTCAAAATACCTCATTGTATGGAATAGGTTAGTTGAAAATATGATCTGTGAATGATGACACTGAACTGAGAACGTCCAGTTAAAGAGTAAGGAAGCAATAATTGGAAAGTCAGTAACAGAACATCCTTCTCACGTGCTGCTTGTCCGCCAGCTACATGGTGATGGCTTGCGCTGCTGCAGGGCACGTGGCAGCTGGAGTCCTTGATAGAGCGGAATTTTAAATAAAATTAATACACCAATTTTGTGAATGATTCATTGTAGTTACTGTTTAAGCTCAGGCTTTTGTGTAAAAAATGATCGTCCTTGAAGTGTGTGTGTCTTTCGTTGATAAGAACTGAATAAAGGAATTAGTATTTTGTTGTCAGTTGGGAGCTCATCAGGAGGATCCTTTCGCTCACCTGTGGGCAGAGATGACATTTCCTGGGAAACACTGATTAATGCATATTAATGCAGACTTGTTAGACCAGCATGCAAGTGCCCAGTCCCACCTGTTGTGTGTTAAAAATTATTAGTCATTTCCCCCTTTGTTCCTGTAGCTCTTCTCTCTCTGGGCTGCATCTCCCCATCACTTGGGAAGTGTTTGAGTGCCGGCCGGGAGGGAGCTAGTTTCCACGCCCGGGCTCTGGAACGCGTCTCCTCCTTCCTCTGCCACGTGCTGGGACAAGGCCCATCTCCTCTCCTGAAGCAGTTGCTCTTCAAACAGATGCTCCTCCCCCCCTCCCCCCCCCCAAGCCTGACAGTCTCAGAGCCCTTAACTTGCAGTCACTGATGAGTGCTTTCTTACTCTTCTTGTTACCTGCAGTACGTTGCCATGATAAGCACCCGAGCCCAGTCATCTCTCTGGATTAACTAAGAGTGGAATCATTTGAAAATTGGACGTTAAAAAATTCACATCAAAATCCATGACTTAACTCATGTCTTCTAAAAGCAGGTCTGTGTTGTACTCATCCACCGATGCACAGAGCTTGGTACGCTGCTGTTGGATTGAGGTGCCTTTGTGATCTTCACATGCCCTTGTCCTTACATAATTGTCACGCATGAGGCTAGGCCACAGAAACCCCGGTTCCTTGCCGCAGGTATAGCCAGGCTGGCCTGTCACTCAGACTCTTCGTAAAGGCTGGTTTTCTTGATGGCTCGTCGACGTGCTGTTTCTGTGTGTCCTCAGTAGCTTTAGTCATGCCATAGGATGTAGATGTGAAATAAAACTCCTGAGGTTCAACAAAAATAGATTTAAAATTGTTTAAAAAAAATCTCCATCCAAATCCATGACTTGTGTTTTCTAAAAATGGAAGTATTACTATTCAAGAACTTGATCCAGACTTTATTTAGTTCACTTTTTAAAAAACTGTGGTAAAAAAACATGAGGGTTTGCCCTCTTCCCAGTTCTTACGTGCACGTTGCAGTATGGCCTTTATGCACACTGGTGTACAACAGACCCCTCGAACGTCTTCCTCCTGCCTGACCGGAGCACTCTGCCCTCCCCCAGGCCCTGAGTCTAGGAGTTTGTCTCCTTATTTCACTTTTTCTTGGTATTTATACCTCATCCTCCGTAAAGACCTTAACAGCCTTATCTGTCTTCTCATTCAGGTGTGGGGTGGGAGGAAGAGAGGACACAGCGGGGGAGAAGCGAATCCTTGCATCCCACAGATCAGCAGCAGGACCACATTCTGGGCCCCCAGACGGGAAGACTCTATCTTATTATTCTGCGTTAAGGCTAGAGAGATTATTTTAGTTCTCCACTGCTGTGTTACAAATTGTCTAAAATCCTGTGGCTTAAAACAACATTTTTTAAAAAAGATTTTATTTATTTATTTGAGAGAAAGCGAAAAGCACAAGTGGGGCGGGGGCTGCATATTCTCTCCACTGCTTAGTCGAGACCATGTGTGGTGTAAGTGATGATCCCAAGCAGACTGCATCCTTGGTGGGTTTCATGCTCGGGTCACTGAAGGCTTAGCCCCCGCGTCTTCACGCAGGCTTCTGAACATCAAGGCTCCTGCCATGTTAAGCCTTTCTGACCTCCTGAAACACTCCACCGTATCCGCTGCAGGGCTGTTGAACTGCAACCCCCTGATACCAGCAACCTGCCCGACCTTGTTAGCTGTCTCCAGTAAGTCCCAGAAGAGAAGATTAAGTATGAAAAACACAGCTATTTTAGAACAAAATAAAGGAGAATATCAAGGTAGAGAAGGACTTGTTAGGCACAGAAGACACCTGGAGAAGGGAAAAATCAATAAATTGGACTGTGTCAAAACTGAAAACTTAAATATTATGACAAGACAATAAACTTAAAAAGCAGCAGCAGACTGGGAAAAGATTGTCTATCTGGTGTTCAGAATTTGTATCTAGAATGTCCACCAGCTTGTGTAAATCGGTGGGAAAACAAGCAGTACAAAGGAAAATGATCTGTCTAGGTAATGTGAAAAATGACTGCATTTGTAATCAGAAATACGAAGGTATAGGAAGATAGCATCACATTGACTGGATTGTCAAAAATCAAAATGTTTGAGAAACCCAGATGTTGGTGAGGATTTGGGGAAACGGTGTCCTTGAAGTACGGGATGAGTGGAGGCGCGTCCGCGTTGGAGAGCAGGTTGGCGATACGGGGTCTGAACCGCGCACCCGCCACGAGGTCGGGCTGTGGCTGGAGACAGGCTGGCTCGTGTGCGCTTGCAGGGCGTGTGTAGTTTCTAAAAGGCCCCGCAGCAGGATTGGTCAGTTACGATTGATACAGTGGAATATTACCCAGCAACTAATGCGTGTGTAGTGTAGACTTAGTTATATGTAACCAGGTGGTTAAATCTCAAACAACAGTCTTGAGTAGGAAAAGCAATTTGCAAAAAAGAAAAAACAGCATAGAGTAGGGTACTGTTCATCTGAGTTAAAAAGTGCAACCTACTCGCTGTGTGGTGAAGAGCTTTTTTAAAAGCAGGGACTTGAAGAAATACATAAAATTCATAAAATTTGCAGTGGTCCTTCACTTTGGGAGGAAAAGGGCACTGGGAAACAGGGCTTTGCCCTTTCCCCTTAACTGTCTGCTTTGGAGCACATTGGGCTCATCTTCTTTCCTCCCTGCAGGAGGGTAGACTGATCGGGATAGTGGGGACCGCCTGTTGGCCACGTCCACAGCTTAATGGAGTTTTGACTCTTAATCTGTTTGATTTGACACTGTTGGTCATCCTTCTGGAAGCGTCTTCCGGTCTCACCCATGCGAGCTAGGGCTCTGCCTCTGTCACTGCTCCCTGCCTGCCTCTTCATCGCTGCCCCTCTTCTGTCCTCACTCCTGTCCCCAGCTGCAGGGACAAAGCAGGCATGACGACACTCTGGAAACAGAAGCTTCTCCGTGTGAGGAAAAGGTCTGTTCCCGAGGTGACCACTGACACACAGTAGCTGCATCTTCAGAAATCGGACTCCTCCCAGCACTCACGTACACACACGTGATGTACGTGTCTGTGTAGATAGTAACACGGGCGGAGACCTAGAGTACTTTTTAAAATTTTGACATGGACTTTGCTAGTTCAGTAGGATTTATGTGTATTGATGTGATGATGCAGGTCTGCTGCTTAACAGTTGCAGATCATTAAGGATGAAGGTTTGTATTTGAAGTGGGAGCTGACACCAAGAACAGGTGACCCTGAGCACATGGCAGTTCTTGTTAATGATTCTGGTTCATTTCCTGCCATGTGCACAGGTGGTGGGGTCTCAGGAGAGCAGGCCATATGTGGCATGCGGCTGATGCGGAATGGCCCTGCCGAGACTGGGGTCCCCAGAGTAGAGGCAGAGGTTCACTTAGAAGGGCCAGGGACAGCCGCTTACGCGGTCGGCACATTTCAGGGCAGAAGGAAGCAGCAGACCCGTGGGCTGGTGGGTCACAGGAGGGGAGCCAGACTGTGAGGTGCTTCGGGCCTCAGAGAAGAAGTGGCTGTGGACGGTCCCGGTTCCCCCGGCACGGAAGAGGAGCGGGCTGCTGGTGGGGAGCTGCTGCCTCGAGGGGCGCCGGGGGCGTCTGTGTGGAAGGTACGGGAAGCTCCCCCACACGCAGGGACTGCTCTCGGTGAAGAACGGTTGACATTACTGGAAACACTTATTCCTGAGTGAGGAATTACTTTTGTTATTATCCTTAACATCAAAAGTGGTTTTTATTTGGAAGCATGCTTGCCTGATATGTATTTTTTTAGACTTTAAAAAAAATTGAGTTGTGTAGCCACATAGGAAATTGATTTGATTCTAGTTTTAGAAATAAATAGACCAAGATACTGATGTCCTTTAGAGGTGAACCATCTCCAGATTTGTAGGTTAAAAATTGGGAATAATATGAAGTTTTGAGGTAAAAAAAAAAAAAGATAAGGTTATTTCATAAAGACATACAATTGATATAATTTCAATTAATATCAAGTGTATGTGATTTTAATAACAGGCAGATGTAGTTTAAGTTGGAAATGGGACACACTTACAAAACATAAATGACTGTCAGAGGTCAGGACCATCAATTTAAATAAATAGGGTGTGACCAGGAGATTCAGTTGCACATTTATCTTGCTAGAGAAAAGACTTGACAGACTTGCTTTTTCTGTACTGAGGCTTTTTCCCTGTTTAGAATACATTTTGTTCATGGGAGAAAACAGATTTTTCTATTCCTGCTGAAAAAGTTAATGCTATTTAAAGCTGGGTTGCCTGATTTTAGGTGTTTAATGACTGAGCAGTCAGTCCCCTCTGGAAGTATTTTTCTTTTTAAAACCTTACACAGACGCAGTTTTTAAAATGATTGTTTCATGGCCCTGAAATTTCTTGTTTGTATCCTCGGGGAATGATTATGGAATCTCTGTACCCAGCTCTGTCTCAGCCCTGAGAGATTAAATGGCCAGGGACTAATTTGGGTGTGGTTGGTCTAGTCTTTGGAAGAATATTCAAGTAACATCACCTAAAAATTATATAACGCCTATTCTGTAATGATGTGTCTTTGTTTCAGTAATGTCTTTAGATCTTCCAGCGAAACACCTGTGCACATTTTGTGTTTGTGCACCAGCAGAAGAGCTTGCTTTTGGGGAAGGTGACGTGCGCATTTCTGGTGCGCTCCTGGCTTTGCCAGCAGCCGAGAGCGTTGACCAGCACAACCCCTTTGGAAGGAAATGGAGCAGTCATTCTGCCTCGCAGGCGCTATTTTGGGGAGGTGGTCCACGTCAGGGAAATGGGCACATGCAGGGCCACATGTGGGTAGGCCCACAGCTTGCTTTCTACCCACAACAGAGCTTTGGTACGGTTGAATTTGGGGGATGGTGAGGTTGATAAATTCGTTCGGGCCTTTAGAAGACACACTGTGGTGTGACTTAAATATTTGTCCTAACTCTGAGTATGCCTGGCTTCTTTGTTAGGAGCTTAACGTTATGTCCTTTGACTCTCCAGTCATCTTCTGTTCAGGTTCTTTGTGCCCAGCACTGTGCCTGGCAGACAGAACAGGTGTGTGAGTTTCTGGAACACCCGGACCTGATAGAAGAACAGGATTCTCCTCCCTGCTCCCCTCCCTGCTCCCCTGTGTACTCAGAGCACACAATAATAACAGCTCTGAAGGAAAGTCCAATCATGAACTTAGACTTTTTATTTTTATTTTTTTTTTCTTGACAGAGAGACACAGCAAGAGAGGGAACACAAGCAGGGGGAGTGGGAGAGAGAGAAGCAGGCTTCCCGGGGAGCAGGGAGCCCGAATGCGGGGCCTGATGCTAGGACCCTGGGATCACGACCTGAGCCGAAGGCAGATGTTTAACGACTGAGCCACTCAGGCGCCCCTAACTTAGACTTCTTTTTCTTTTTTTGAACTTGAACCTAGTGTTTTTCTCACTTTTTGAGCAAGAAACCCTGCCCCTTATTAGCTGTGCCACCGTGTCTCACTTTTCTCTCTACAATAGGGGGAAACGCCTTCGTGTGGTGCTTATGAACACTGCCTGAGATAAGTTTGTAAACTTGCTTGGCACATAATAAGTGCTTGATAAGATAGTAGTTGCTTTTATTTAGATGGGGTTCTTGACTTCTAGGCTGACTGAGGGCATGAGAGCGGCCAGATGCAAAGTAATAGAAGTACCTGTACTTGGAGTAGAGGGTCCGTTGGGGGCAGCTTCACGTAGAAAATGGGTTTGGACCGAACCTGTAGGGTTGGATAAAATTCAACAAGTTGGGAAGTATGGCAGTCTTACGTTGTTTCTCTGAATATCCTTAAATACTTAATAAATTTCCAAATCACTTGACTTGTAAGTAGTTCTTCTGTATTTGACTCTAGATGCAATATAAGTTGACAGACATTTGGGATATTGAAAACAATGTAAAGTAGGGAAGTACAATAGAACTTTCTGCGCTGATAGGTAGAAATATTCTACATCTGTACTGTCCAGTATGGTAGTCACTAGCCATATTGAGCACTTGAACTGAATTGTAAATTTTATTTACTGTAATTTAAATTTGAAATAAAATGGGCCTATGTGGCTGCCATGTTGGATGAGCACAAAAGTGAGCTTAAAATGAAATTAAGAACTTGTTTCCAAAGAAATAGAATACAAATAAAAATTTCTAATCAAATAATTCTTCTGTAAATTCATTATGTAATGCTGTTTGTTTTGTCGCAGGTCTCCAATTGAGAAACATGGCACTGTTTTTCCTGCACTCTACCCACCTGTTGCTGGACTTCTGTTGTAACAAGTTGGCGGACACTGGCTGGAGCTGGGCTGCAATAGAACATGCCAGTATCAGAGCTGACAAGAGCCTAACAAGTGCCAACTTACAGAGGATTACGCATTTTGAATTCTAATGAACTGTTTTAACCTTCAGGAAGAATTGTAAAGACCTGTACATAGCACAACATGATCCGGATAATATATATACTATTCATGTACATCCACAAATACACCTTGTACCAAATAATGCTTTCTTGTAGTAGAATAAGAATCGTGTAAATTCTAAAAGATTTTAGCAGGTTTTCTTTCCCTATTCATTGTTTCTTATCAGTTTTAAAAGACTCCTTAAAGCATGTCAGATGAAAAACAATTAGGATTAAAAGTTTCCATTTAATTTCCTTTAAACCATTGAGGCTTCATTAAACTCTTTTCACTTACTAAACTTTTGTATCTTCTTTGTTTTGACACACTCCCCTTTGCTTTTCTCTCTTCTCTCTGCCAGAAAGTTTTCACATCATTTAGTTCCAGTACGGAAATACTTAATAAGCAACTACTTGATTTTTAACGATGACTTCGGAGGAGTGGTCATCACTAGGTGCTTGTCGTTTGGTACTCCAGTTGCACCATCTCTTGGCTCGGGTGGAGCAATACCACATTTTGGCTGTTGAGAGCTCTTGAACTCCGTCACCCCTGAGAACTCAAAAGAGTTGGTTCGGAATTCAGCTTACTGACACTTGCCCCAGACAGTACAAAATTCTGGTTTGGTTTGGCTTTTGCCTTCCCGTTCGTTCCTGGGCGTTCAGGTTGGATGGATTAGTGTGCCCAGCTGCAGGCTTTCTGCTTAACTTGTGGGTTTGCTCTTACAGACGTTGTTGACCTCCCACCCCTTTCTCCGTGGCCCTCCGAATTTCTTTGCCTCTGTTCTTCTATATTGCAGATTTTTCTCACTTACTGTACAAAGAAATTGCGATGTATATTTTCATGTAATTTGATTTTGGAATTCTGTCACCTTATGTAGTGAGTTCTTCCAAAATATAATTTTTTTCCAATAATTGTCAAGTTGTTGGCTCTTATTGTATTGAATGAAGGTTATAATACTGAATGCCAGAGAAGTGCAGTTTAGAAAAATCTCAGGTTGATTCCTTATGCAAACAGACTTAATACTTGAAAATCCCATGGCCATGGCAGTGTAGTATTGGGCTCTATCTAGGTTCTTACGTGGATCTCAAAGCATTATAGGGGTGTGAATGCTCTGCTATTTGACATATAGATTCTGTCACTGACACAGTGCACTTGGATTTTATTCGTGTTTGAGCATAAGTATATTTCATATCATGCTTTCTAAAACAGCTTCAGGAAATGATGAAGTGAACGTGTGCAGTGTTAATGGCAGGCCCAAGTTCCCCTGTGTTGGGTGTGAGGTTGGGATTGGGAAGTGTAGTAGTTGGCCTGTAAGGGACACGATTGAAAGGGTCCCCACAAGTAACCCATCCTTGTGGACGCTGCATGTCCTTCTTTAAGCAAAAGTAAAATGGTTGAGGATGTAGACACAGTAGAGAGTGATTTTCCTAAATCCTTGTCTGTTCTTTACTCTGAAGCATTATAAAAACCCACAAATGTGTAATGACTGAATGTGAAAATTGTTTGATTTGATTCATTGCATCTGGTTTTCTTCGAGAACTTCATTTGTGGCTTTTCTTTATTCAAAGACTAAACCTCGTTGCCCCAAAGTGCTGGTACTGCACACCTGCCTGGGATTTGAACGCAATCCCTTTTACTCTTAAATCAGAAACTGTTCACATGGTTGCTGGTGGCAGAACGGAGACTGGATTTTGCTCTCTTCTTGCTGTGATTCTGCTAGTGATCTGTTGAGTTAAAACCTGGGATTTGACTCTTCAGGGAGCAGCAAATGACCTACTAACTCAGGGACAACTCTTACTGAACTCTAAGTGCCACTTTCATGCAGGTACTTTGGTGTAACCATGTGTGTTTTGGGGCTAGATCTAGGGGAGTCGAAGGGAGAGCCAGGAACCAGTGCCCCTCCCTTCATGCTCCTTTCCACCTGGCGCCCTGGCGTGCTCCATGTGGACACACAGGCCTTGGGAGGTGGTGTGACCTGTCTCCTCTGCCAGGGGCGTCACCTGTGCCTTTGCCCGTGTTCATCTGACAGTGTGAACTGCACGCCTCCACGTTTGACACTAAACCACTCTCAGGTGACACTGATCCAGGTGGCTTTTGTCCCACCAGCGCCTCATCACTAGTGTGAGGTGAGTCCTCTCTGCTTTAGGAAAAGGATTTTTCTCCCTAACTCTGTGCCAACTATCAACAACATCTATACAGTCTTAGGGGTTTTAGAATTGTTGGCTGTAAGTTCTTGTAAAGGCTCATAGATTTCAGTCTGTGCTCATAATGGGATGGATGATCTCAGTGGCTTTCTGGCCTCTTTCTGTGAGTTTAAAATCCACGTGAGATTGGTTTCCTTGTCATTACAAGGCGGTCTCTTTGTGAGGCGATTCCACTGGTTCTCTGATCACTTGGGTGTCCTGGTATCTTTAATGGCCTTCATTCTCGGTTGTGAAATTTTATTCTATATGCTCACTTACCCTCTACAAATCTGCACATTTTGGGTTGTGGTGCCTGTGTATCTATTTTTGCCTGTCTGGTCTCCAGTTGGTGGAATTACCTTCTTTGTACCTGCCACTTCTCAGCATCTTTGAAATTTGACATAATGTTGCTTCATTCCAGCTTTTTTTAGTTCTGTAACTTGTTGATTGTATTTAACTATGAGTTCTGTTGTGATGTTTGCTGTATTGTAAAGCACCTCCATCATGTGGTGGGTGCTCTGTAAATCAATAAATGATGACTTAGAGGCTGTATCACGGAGCTATTTTGGTTTTAGGATGCAGGTCTCAAAAGCAAGTTGTGGGATTATTTCTAAACAGCACATGATACCAAAAGGTCCACAGGGGAATCTGGATAATGAATTCTTAAAACTTCATTTAAAGAAAGAACCAGAGGGTGCGAAGTTTGACTTCCAATCTGATGTAACAGTCTTAAAATTTCCAGTATGGGACCAAGCACTTTTCCTCACCAGGAAAAGTTGTGTGCCTGCTGACTTAGGGCATTTTGGGGGGATTTTGTCTTCGGCCTGAATTGGCTCTACCACAGACATAATAAGCTAGAAGGTTAAGAACCCAGACTTGAAAGTGAACTGGAAGAGACCACAGGCACCATCTCAAGCATCACCCTCCCTCCCTCCACACAGATGGGGAAATGTGGCCCAAATACCTGACCAGGATCACTTAGTAAGTTAGCGGCAAAAAGAGGCAAGACTGAGTACTTTTTCTTTCTTTCTTTTTTTTTTTTTCTTAATAGGATGTCACTGCCTAGTCTTCCACCATGTGGATTTACAACTGTGAGGGGGTGTTTGCTGGGACATACGCTGCCTGTGGCTGTGAAGGTCTCCTCCTCCCAGAGAAAAGAACAAGAAGCCAGATCTCTAATCAGAACCGAGTTAGAGAAAAGAAAATCCTTGAGAGCAGATGGGAAGTCATCATCAAAATTTAATTTTCCTGAAAAATACCTTTGAAATAAATTATAAAAGGGTCCAGATGATGTCCCTGAACACTAGATACCAGTTTTATGCACAATCATCTGCCCAAGGTTATAGCAAACAAGCTGCTTCAAATGCGAAGAAACAGGTGTTGGACTAGGTCTACTGTGTGCAAGGCTCTGGGCTTTAAAGAAGGACCCGCTGATTTTCTGCCTCACCCTCATAAAGCCAGGCCTTTTCAGAGGACTGCAAACCCCAGCAGGAATTCCGTTTGCAGAGCAAACTATTTCCAGGATAAGGCATTTTTAGTTGCTCAGTTTCAGGTGTGTGTAACAGGACTGCCAAGGTAGGGTTAGGGTTTATGGTTTTGTTGCATTGAACCAGCATGCCCCCCAGAGCTGTAGTGAAATGATAAAAAATTTTGAATCCTATTCACACAGACGGAATAAATCAAAGGAGAAGGAAAAGACTTTCCCAAAAAGCAGACACATCTTAGACCTACGAGCTGCACAGAAAAGTCCTAGGCAAAATACTTGGTTTTTCTCCCTTCCCAGCAGTATCTCATTAGGAATAAGCATGATCACGCTGTGTGTTCTTAGGAGCCCTAGAAATCCTATTTCTATTTATCCAGCTTCTACTTTTGGCAGGTGTGTCTCATAAAGGATGTAGTCCCATTCTTACAAGCGTCCTCCAAAGTGATGGTTTCTCGTAAGGAAACAGGTTCAGGTCAGTGTGTCAAAACTGTCGAGCAAGTAAGTTTCACAGCCGGGATTCAGTTCCACGGCCTCACTTACATAGCGGGTGCTGCCACCCCTTACTTCAGGGACGGTTTCCCCAAAGTCAGAGCGTGCGTATGTTGAGGCTTGTACCTGACCTCGATTCACTGGTCTAGTGATTCCCTCCCTTCCCCTTTCTACCGCGACATGCTGCTTCTCCCCCAGGAAGACCCTGTTCCCTTGTACCCTTAAGGCAGTCAGCATTTACCATTCACGCACCTCATGCTCCCTGTCCCGGATAACTCCACACCAAGTTCCTCTTCATCTGAGCAAAACCCAAACCAGGTCTATACTGAGCCCTGTTCTAGTGCTCAGATTTTTCAAAATGTCTCTATTTCCGGTCGTATCTAATGTTGGGATCTCCGCTGAAGCCTGCTGGGTGTTGTTAGTTCGTCCAGTACTAGCGACGCTTTGTAGGCCTCTCCGTAGCTTAGGGCTTTCAAACCAGTTAAGAGTACACTCAGAAGACAAGGGCCCAGGATCGGGTTCTATCCCGGGCCCTTCTAAGAGAACTGCGCTTGCGTCTGAGGGAGGGTGTGATGAGGAGGTACTCGAGCCCTTGAGTGAGTTCCCATTTGACTGTGGGCATCTAGTCCAAGCAAGCTGGAAGGGAACAAATTTGTTTCTTCCTGCATGTGTCCTGCTGTCCCTGGTTTTCATCACATTCTCAGGGGGGTCATGACCCTCCAAATCATTAAGAACTGTGGATTCCAGTCCGGCTCCCTGCTGAAACTGCTGTAGAGTCTGAGATGGGAGCATGAGCTTGCAGGGACTTGCCTCCATCAACGCAGCACATCAGCGGCTGAGCCAAACTTGAACCCAGTTCTCCTGACTTGGTATAGCTCACAGAGGTAACAACTCATCAAACATTAAGCACCTGCTGTATGTCAGATACCAGGCTGGTGCTGGTGAGACCAAGATAAGTGGTCTGATGCAAAACAGGCATCAGCTTTGATGGTATTTCCCATACACTTCCACCTCATTTCTATGTTACGCCCCAGAAAATGTTTGCAGGGTGCTCTTAAATGGACAAAGCTGCTTGTGGCCAAAGGAGACGGGCTTGCCAGGCCACACTGATGACGCCAATGCTCACCATTTGGCACACCTCTAAGCCATTCTTGACAGACAAGGAAGCTCTGGGCTATGGCAGCTCCGTTAGGCCAGGCAAGTCCTCCCCTAATCCTCCTCAGTCTAAGTGCCGCTTGCTCAGCCCGGCTTCGCCAGTCTGCCCCTGCCCACCTCCCGTGCATCTTTAGTGTCCTGCCACAGCTGGAACATCATTTCCCTGAGCAAACCATTGTCCTGACACATTTTGACAACCTCTTCTCTTCCATCTCCCGCGTGTCCCCCCCTCTTCTCAGAACTTTAACCCCATGATCCAAACTCCAAATTCCTTCTCTACTCCCCCTTACTACCCACGAATGCCTACCTTTGATAGCACCCACGGCTTCTCCAACTTGGGATCCCCCCCTCTGCTGTTCTGACCCCTCATCCTGTTCTCAGGCCCCTTCTTCAATCTCTACCTTCTCCCAGCCACCACTTCCCCTGCGGCCCTCATGCTTCCAGAAATGGGTGCCATCACCGTTCTTTTGCTTCTCCTTTGAGTACAAATCTTGTTTTGAAAGATCTCCTGCTATTTGATTATATTACTCGTTAAGCCTGTTTTTTGCTATTAGACATCCCCAGATTCACTGAAGGTTTTGGCTCCTGCCTTAGGGTCTCCTTCCTTCCCTACCTCTCAATCCCAATACTTAATTTTCCTGGCTTCTTAGGTTCACTGCAGCGGGTGTGTTTCACTCCCTGTCCTGGACTTTATCATGACCCAGTGCTATCGAACCTAGGAGCTTCCGGTTGCCACCCTGACCACAGGGCCCACAACGGCCCTCGATATGACAGAGACCCTCCACCAGCCCCTACCCAGTCAGCACCTGAGCTGTCCACTCATGCACTCTGTCCCAAGGCCTGGCCAACACTATCATCCATGCCCTCAGCCAGGTGGGGATTCTGCTGGGAAAGCGCCTGGTTCCCACGCACAGGAGACACGTGATGCATGCAGGCCCTCCAGCCCACCGCCCCTCCCCAGATCTCTCGCTCTCTGGTCCGTGAACTGATGTCATCAACTGATCTCCTGACACCTCTCTGCCCCTTCATGTCCACTTGCATGGGCTTTAAACGACTAAGTGACGGCCTCTGGTCCCTGGTGGGGTTTGCAGTGGAGTCCTCGGGTGTGCACTGAGGTCCACAGTGGGGTGTGCAGTGAACTCTGCATTGGGGTCATCGGTGGGGTCCCGTGAGGTCCACGGAGGGGTCATTGGTGGGGCATGTGGTGCGGTGCATAGCGGGGTCTGCAGTGGGGTCCATGGCGGGGTCATTGGTGGGGTGCATGGTGAGGTCCTCGGTAGGATGTGTAGTGGGGTCCACGGTGAGGTCTGTGGAGAGGTCCACGGTGGGGTGCGTAGTGGGGTCCACGGGGTGGGTCCGTAAGTGAGGTCCGTGGAGGGGTGCTTAGTGGGGTCCACGGTGGGGGGCATAGTGAAGTCTGTGGAGGGATGTGCAGTGGGGCCCGCGGTGAGGTCCGTGAGGGTGCGTAGTGGGGTCCCTGGTGGGGCGTGCAGTGAGGTCCGTGGAGGGGTCCGCGCTGAGGTGCGCAGTGGGCTCCACGGAGGGGTCCGCAGAGGGGTGCGCCGTGGAGTCC
>NC_138383.1:51150589-51175692 GCF_054177405.1 Leptonychotes weddellii
TTTCTCCAGAAAGGGTTTCTCTAGTATCTTTCATGCTTTTTTCAAGCCCAGCTAGTATCTTTATAATCGTCATTCAGAACTCTAGTTCCAACATCTTACTAATGTCCGTATTGATTAGGTCCCTGGCAGTCGGTACTGCCTCTTGTTCTTTTTTTTTGAGGTGAGTTTTTCCGTCCTGTCATCTTGTCCAGAGGAGAATAGATGAATGAGAGAACAAAGTGGTAACATGGTAACAATGACCCCAGAAAAATATACACTAAACAAATCAGAAGAGACCTTAAACTGGGGCAAAAGAAAGGGAAAGAAAGAAAGAAAGAAGAAAAAGTTGTAGTGGTGGTAATTCATTACCAGGGAGGAGCTTTTTATCTGTTCCAATGCCAACAAGGAAGATGGTATTTTCTGAGAAGTTGATATTGTAATGAAATATTGTTATGTGGAAGACCCTAATACATTCCTGAAACAACAGTTTTTCTTGTAGTTCTCAAAATAGAATGTTGTCACAGCTTTTACAATTATTTTTTTCTTTTATCTCAGGGACATAGTTAAAACAGTGAGGATAAAGTCATTTAGTCAGTAAAGAATTCTATGAAGAACACTAATTCACTGGTAAAATTGGGGCTGGAATGCAAGAACTAGAGAAGTGGGAAGAAAGGAAACATCAAGATTTTGTTAATCTAAAAAGACTTTATGAGTTAAGTTTGGGTTAGAATCGGAGTAAGCAGAGGGGCGTAGAAATCCCATTTAGGATGGGGAATTGGTAGAACACATTTAATTCCTGGTTAATGAATTAACAATAAATGTTTGTTTGCTGTCCTGATATTGGAGCTGAAATTTGGCAGCATGGTACAGTGGGATGAGCATGGGCTTTGGCTTGATATCTTGAATCTTGGATTGGTCCTGCTAATTGTATAATTTTAGACCATCCATTGAACCTGAGTGAATTCTGTTTTGTTAAGTGCTGTACTGTTTGGAATATGTTGGTTAGGATCTGAGATAATGAGTTAACTGCTATAGGAGACATCAGAAAATACAAATTCCTCTTTTTTATTGCAAAATGTTACAAGAAACTGTACATTTTATTTACTGTGTAAAATTTGTGTGTGAAGCTTGTGTGTAAAGCTGTTGACACTAATCCAGCAAGAAGCTGCTAGGACTTAAAAATCTTTTACTGTGCATGGTCTTTTGCTTGTAAAGATAAGTGTATTAGTTTTCTAGGGCTGCTGTAACACATACCCACAAACTGGGGTGCTTAAAACAACAGAAATGTATTCCTCATGGCTCTGGAAGCCAGAAGTCTAAAACCAGTGTCACTGGGCTGAAAGGAGAGTGTCATTCCCCCTGGGAGAGAATCTGTTCCTTTCTTCCAGCTTCTGGGGCTGCTGGCATTCCTTAGCTTGTCAGTCTTCAAGGCTAGCATCTTCAAGTCTCTGTCTTCATACGGCCTTTCCTCTTTGTGTCAAAGTTATCTCTGTCCCTCCTCGTAAGGATACATGTAATTGCACGGGGGGGCCTGCCCACCTCAGCTCTTCAGTGTAATCACTTTTCTTGCCATATGAACATTCACAGGTTCCAGGTATTAGGACATGGATATTGATGGTATTTTTCAGCCTACCATAGTAGGCAGTGTCATGTAATTTGATCTAGTAAGTCGTAAGATTTCTAAAATTCTTCTGTTTGTGTGTAGTTTCTCAATGCTCAGAGACCATGCCATGCAGTTCAAAGTACGGCCAGTGGAATACAAAGATAAAGAAGACATTTCCTGCCCTCAGGAAACTTCTTAGAGGAGCCAGAACACCTCAGTAGGAAGCTTGTACTTTTCTAGACAGTGGAGAACTGGCTGAAAGTGGTTGGCTTGGTTAAGCCATGTTTTAGGAAGATCATTGATGATGTGTGTGGAGTACAGTGATGAGGGAAGTATGAGAAGGATGATGGCTGCATGTGAGTGAATGATTTAAGGCCTCAAGAAAATGTTGGTGTGATGGTGTTCAGAAAGAAAGAGAAAGATGTCAAGGTGCATCCCAGAGGGAGTGTGCTGTTAGTTTTATTGAGCCATAACTGACAGTAAGATTTCACTGTTTTTAACTTGTCAGTTGACAAATATTTACAGTAGTGTAAGCACCACTGCAATCATGATCTAGAACCTTTCTGTATTCTTAAAAAGTTCCCTTGACCTCCTTTGCAGTCAGTTCCATTCCTGGACCTCTGGCAACCACTGATATGCTTTCTGTCGCTATGGTTTGCCTTTTCTACAGTTTCATGTGGGATTATATGGTATGCAGTCTTTTGTGTCTGGCTTCATGAACTCAGCATGTTGCTTTTCAGATAGTATGTTAATGTGTCAGTAGTCTGTTCCTTTTTACACAGGAGTAGTATTCCATTGGATTTCTGGACTACCGTTTGTGTCCATTCACCAGCTGGAAATTTGAGTTGTTCCGTTTGTGTGGACATGTTTTCATTTCTCTTGGGTAAATGCCTGGGAGTGGAACTGCTGGGTCACGAGGCAGGTGTATGATTAACTTGGAGGAACTGTCGGACTCTCTTCTCAAGTGGCTGTGCTGCTGTGTAGTTCTCACCTTGGCATCTTTGCCAGCACTTCCATTTTAGCCGTCTAGCAGGTATGCACTGCCAGGTCAGTGTGGTTTTAGTCTGCATTTCCTTAATAACTAGTGATGTGCATCTCTTTATTTGTGTACTTTATTTGCCATGCATTTATCTTCTTTGGTGAAGTGTTCAAATTTGTGGCCCTTTTTTATTGAGTTGTCTTATTATAGTGAGTTATAAGAGTTTTTAATATAGTCTGAGTAGAAGTCCTTTGTTGGAAATACACATTCCACGTATTTTCTCCTTGTCTGTTGCTTGCCTGTTCATTTTCTTATGTGTTTAAAGAACAAGTTTTGAAATTTATAATGTCCAGTTTATCAATTTTTTTTCTCTTACTGATTCTTTTTATCCAGTTTAAGAAATCTGTGCCTCATCTGAGGCCACTAATATGTTTTTCTGTTTTTCAGTCTAGAAGTTTTATAGTTTTAACCCTTACATCTAGATGCATGAACTTTGGCATAGAGTGGTGCATAAGGGTTGGGGCTCACTTGTTCCATATGGATACTCAGTTGTGCCCACTGTCCTCTCCTCATTGAAGTACCTTGGCATGGTTGTCATTCCACCTGGCTGTGTATGTGTAGGTCCGTGTCTGGGTTCCAGGCCACCCACAGCTCTGGATGTCTATCTTGATGCCGATAGGATATTGTCCCGGTTACTGCAGGCTTGTAATGGGTTTTTTCAAATTGAATCACGGAAGTGCGCACCTTTCTTACCTCCCCCCCACCCCAAATTGTTTTGGCTGTTCTTTGTGTTACCATATAAGTTGTGGAATCATCTTGTTAAGTTCTGCCAACAAAAATCGGCTGAAATTTTTATTGGGATGATGTTGAATCGTAGATCAATTTGGGGAGAATTGAAGTCTTTTTTTTGGTAAGATTTATTTATTTGAGAGAGAGCGTGAGTGAGCATGCATGGAGGGAGGGGCAGAGGGAGAGGGAGAATCTCAAGCAGACTCCCCGCTGAATGCAGAGCCCAACGCAGCCTTGATCCCAGGACCCTGAGATCATGACCTGAGCCGAAATCAAGAGTTGGACACTCAGCCACCCGGACACCTCAGAATTGATGTCTTAACAACAGTGAGACTTCTGCTCCACGAGCATAGCATAACTCTCCATTTATTGAGGTTTTTAAAATTTCTGTCAGCAATACTTTATGGTTTTCAGTGTGCAGGTCTTGCATATTTTTTTGTTAAAATTTATCCCTAAGTAGTTCATGTATTTGTTACACTATTGTAAATGGATTATCACAGTTTATACATAGATAACCCAGAGCTTTCAAATCTGGATAACAGTTGAAATGGAAGTAGCCAAGAGGAGTTTGATTTGAGGAAGATGTGAAGTTTGATTTGGGGCTTGTTGAGTTTGTAGTACTGGGAGGTTATCCTCCAGGAGGGACTGTTGAGAGATTTGGAGCTACTTACAGGGAGGTGACAGTAAAATATGGGTGTGCATGAGACCTTCAGGAAAAAAAGTTTAGAGTAACTTTAGTTCTAGGTCTGAACCTTGCAGGGCTGCTTCCTCTTAGGGAGTAGGTAATCAGACTAGTCGCCAAGAAGGCTGTCTGTAATAAAGGCAGGGGAGACCTGGGGTGCAGAGTTCAGGAGCCAATAACAAAGGAATTTCAAGAAGAATGGGCTGATGGAGAGTTGGACACTGCAGAGGTGGAGGACCTTGAAGGATAAGGAAAAGGTAATTGAAGTGGGTTATTTTACATTCTAAGACTGCTTCAGTAGAGTGGTGTGGGCAGAAAGCCACATTTCGGAAGACTGGGGAGGTGCGGAAGGAAGCAGTGAGTAAAGCAGACTCCCTTCAGAAATTGGTGCATTCAATCAAGAGCGGAACAGTGTGGCAAAATGTGTTTGGGATAGGCTGTGAGAGCATGTTTATAAGGGTAGGAGATGAGCCTGCAGAGAAGGGTGTCTTGAAGATGCAGGGGTGTCTTCCATGGCACAGGGCTTGGTTAGGGGAGGTGAGAAGACAGATTTCTAGGCATTTAGGGCAGATTAACGCTTCTCTTTTATTTGGCTCTGGGCATCATTTTGATACACTGATTCTTTAAAAATCATCTAGAACAGGGGGTTAGTCAACTATCGCCTGTGTGCCAGATCTGACCTGAGACTTATTTTTGTACAGCCCTTGAACTAAGAATGAATGAATGAATGAATAAATAAATATTTTTGTAATGGTTGAAGAAAAAAATCAAAAGAAGACTGTCTCATGGCATGTGAAAATTGGATGAAATTCAGTTTTCAGTGTCCATAAACAAATTTTGGGGGAGAACAGCCCTGCTTGTTCATTTATGCTTTGGCATTACAATGGCAGAATTGAGTAGTTGCCCACGGAGCCCAAATTACTGTCTGGCCCTTCCCCCGAGAGTTTGCCAAGGCCTGACTTAGAAGGAAGAGTCTTATGCAGACTACTGCTAGTTGCTTTTCGGAATTTCCCATGGCTTGCTGATTAAATATATCTATACGTATATGTATAGATGTATGTATATATAGGCTAGTCATCGAGAACGCAAGTTTTTGTGTCTTACGCGTTTTTTATTAAGTCAAGACTGATGAACTGTCAGCTCATTGAGATGTCTGACCTCAGACTGCATTGGTGAAGAGCACATGGGTGTTTATTATCTGGACAGAAACATGATAAACTTATAATGCAAACTGCTGACAGTCTTCACTGATACTTAGCATAGCCATGTTGGAACAATAGGTTGTATATGTTATATAAATTTCCAGGTTTGTTTTTCTAAAGCAAAGTTGGAGGAAGAGGAGGGAACTCCAGCTGAAACCAGCCACTTGATGAAGTAGTAGTTAGAAACCAGACACGGCTCGAAATGATTTAACGTGACTTAATTCCTCCTTGGCAAAACCCTGAGATACTATTATTATTTCCATTTCCACCGAGAAAACCGAAGCACAGAGAGCACTAACTGCCCGAGGTCACATGGCTAGTAAGTGGGCAGGCTGGGTTCCAGCTCAGGCAAGTGAGGCTCCAGAGTAATGCTCTTGAGGACTAGATTCCGTTGCCTCTCTAAGGATTGTAATAGTAACAAACATTCGCTGACCACATACTGCAGGGCAGGTACCCTTCTAAGGTCATTATATGTATTAGCACATTTAATACATTTACCGATGAGAATGAGGCATTTAGTTTTAGATGTCCCAAGTCGGAAGTGTGGGGCCAGAGTCTGATCCCAGTTAGTCTTGCTCCAGAGCCTGTGGCTTCACCGCCGTCCCCACTGCCCCGTGCTGTGAGTTCTGTCTTCGTTATTGCTCCGAATGGTAACCTTACGCTTTTTCCTCTACAACTCTTAACAGCCTGATGACACTTCAAGGACACGTTTGCGTGGTTTGCAAGCAGACAGTATTCCCACTGGAGAGCATCTTGGCCGAGCGTGCTCTCTCGTGATACAAGAAATGGTGTGATGGTGGTGGTATCACGGAGAGGCGCACTTGTGATCTGGGTTTCCCGAGAGGGAGGCTGCCGAACATGTGTGATTTTGCGAATAAGAGCCCTTAATCACCCTGAAGCCCTTCTTTTATCTTGCCTCTTCTCTGATGACAATCTGTATGTCTTCTGTCAGTGTCCAGGCAGCCAGAATTTTGTGTCAGCAATTCTGGAGAGAGATTAGGGCTGTTGCAGTAGATTTTGGAATTGTGTGTGGATAACTGATAGCCAAAGAAATTTGTACGGATTCCTTGAGAAAATGATTGAAAAAGAACTTTTATGATCTCCTCATTTTAAGGGTTAGATAAAGGAATCAGCGACTTTTTATTCTGGAAGGCAAATGTGCTCATAATTCAGTATCCAGATTCTTTGTGACTGTTTTGTTTCACCCCTCCTGTTAGTGAGCTCCCTGTAGGTACTAGGTTGGTGCTACATTGTTTGCAAGGGGTGCAAGCTAGACTGTCTTTTTAAAGAAACTCTCCAAGAGGCAATTCCTAATATACTGTAATGCTTAGTGCATAGTAGGTGCTTCATAAATAAAGATTGATAGTTTAAGTGAAATGGAAATGCACAGTTGTTTACTGATGCCATAGTCTTGATGGTTTGGAGCTCTGGAGGAGCAGAATACTTAGGTTGGCTAGAATGTGGCAGGGTTCAGTTTGCCTCGTGGAAGAAGAATCAGCGGTCCAGGGGCACCCGGGTGGCTCAGTCGTTAAGCGTCCGCTTTCGCCTCAGGTCATGATCCCAGGGTCCTGGGTTCAAACCCTGCATCAGGCTCCTGCTCAGCGGGAAGCCTGCTTCTCCCTCTCCCACTCCCTCTGCTTGTGTTCCCTCTCTCGCTGTCTCTCTCTCTGTCAAATAAATAAAATCTTTAAAAAAAAAATTGTTTTCCATAATCTTTAAAATGTGTATAAAACTATATATTTGCTTTATAACTGCAAATAGAATTAAAATTCAAATATTACAAGGCTTATAGCAAAAAATAAATTGTGCCATCCCTCAGTCCTCCCCAGACCACTTTCTTCTCTCTCTGGTTACCTCTATGTGACATTGCTTATGCTGCCATTTTTGATTGATCAGTGGTAGTGACTTCTTACTGTAGTATATTAGGAGTTGCCTCTCTGAGAGTTTTTTTTAAAGCACAGCCTAACTTGCACCTCTCCAAATGAATAATAGTGATGCTTTTTAAAGTATGTCAGGCTTTGCCTTTCGGTGTGGGGATTGTCAGTGCAGACTTGCTGTCTGAGGTGACGCAATATTTAAAGTGGCTCATTCCATATTTCTCAGTATTTGCTCCTCTCTTTGGACTTTTATCACCTCACACTTCTCATAATGTCCTGTTGATTTGCCATGACTTTCACTGATCAATTTTAGATCCTAGGTCAATGAAACATTTGAATCCCATTCTGATTTTCATGACGCAAAAAAAATGTTGTGTAAACCTAATGTTATAATAGTTTAAACTATTTATCCGGTAATTATGTCACTGTGGAATGCAGGCAGGTGGAGGAAATGCTGACAGTCATGAGTGCACACGTGAATCACAGTACCATTGTCATTTAGTTCTGCAAGAGCACCATGAAGCAACCCCTCCACCCCCATTTTACAGATAAACTGAAGCTCAGAGAGATGAACTTGCCTCCAGCTCCATGGCTAATTACTAAAACGATTTGGAGTTTGACTCCCAAAACTCACTATAAGTGTCTATCAGTTGTTTTTAACTTTTTAATTGGAGCCTAAGACACATGTGGAAAAGAGCAAATCATAATAAGTGTAGAACTCAGCGAATTATCAAAATGAAATATCCATTAATTACTCAGTTAAACAGATAAGGATGTTAGCAGCACCGCAGAGGCCCTCATGTTCCCTCCCAGTTAGTCCCCTCCTGCTGTTCCTCCCAAGGTAGCCACTGTCATGACTTTTTTTTTTTTTTTTTAAAGATTTTTTATTTATTTTTTGACAGAGAGAGGCACAGCGAGAGAGGGAACACAAGCAGGGGGAGCGGGAGAGGGAGAAGCAGGCTTCCCGCCGAGCAGGGAGCAGCCTGATGCAGGGCTCGATCCCAGGACCCTGGGAACATGACCTGAGCCGAAGGCAGACGCTTAACGACTGAGCCACCCAGGCACCCCTCACTGTCATGACTTCTGACACGTAGATTCGTGTTGCTTCAGTGCTAACAGGTTTTGAACAGAATTTGATATGACTCTTGATTGTCTGTCCTTTTATACTTTCTGTTACCACATCTGGAAATTCAGTGCTAGTTTTTCTTATTTCTTTCTGTACAGAAAAAAAAAGTATAAATTTCACACCTTATAAAAAATTTATTAACTTAATGCTTTGTGCTAAATAATTCTCCTTTTGTGGTTAATAATTACAATTCTTGGCTTGTTAGTCAAAGCCACTGTGAAGAACTCTTCAAAACCAGTGACCTCTGTAGATCGTCACACGAGAGTAAAAGCATTAAGACTGAGTCCTACCTAAGGGCTTTTAGTCCTACCTACGTCCTACCTAAAAGGCTTTATTTACCTGAGGGCATTACCTGTAAATGCTATGTGCTGATACTTTTAAAATACTGTAGTAGGGGGGCGCCTGGGTGGCTCAGTCGTTGAGCGTCTGCCTTCGGCTCAGGTCATGAGGCCAGGGTCCTGGGATTGAGCCCCGCATCGGACTCCCTGCTCAGCGGGAAGCCTGCTTCTCCCTCTCCCACTCCCCCTGCTTGTGTTCCCTCTCTGTCTCTCTATCAAATAAATAAATAAAAAATCTTTAATAAAATAAAATAAAATAAAATATTGTAGTAGGATCATTGTCAGTACTGTTTCCTTTAGCCAGTGGTTTTGAAAGCAGTATGTTGTTTAAATACATGTAGGCCAAATAATTGCAGTATTTTGGGAAAGGTATTCTAGGAATTGTCCTCTGATATGTAGCTCATGAGCACAGTGATCAGTTTAGCAGCTATAATAAGTACATTTTCATCTTGCAGGTGCCTTCTGCTTTGTTTCCCCAGGAATACTGACTTACCCCTGAGACTCACACCCAGCTTTGTGACTCCAGGCATTTATGTAACATAGATCCTCTGGAAGAGAGGAAAAATGTTTCCTACTCTATGTATGAAAAAAAGTCTATTAGTATTTGTACAGATTTCTCTTAAAATATTTTTTTCTAATTATGAAAGCAGAACACATTTGTTACAGAATACCTGAAATGTGCAGAGAAGTGCAGTAATTCCCCCCTCAGTGAGATCTGCTAATGTTTTGTGGTATTTGTCTTTTTACTTCTTACACACGTGGATATTTATAATAAAATTGGAATTATAAAATATATTTAGTTTCACTGCCTGCTTTTTTGTTAATATATATATTTTTTTAAAGATTTTATTTATTTATTTGAGACAGAGAGAATGAGATACAGAGAGCATGAGAGGGAGGAGGGTCAGAGGGAGAAGCAGACTCCCTGCCGAGCAGGGAGCCCGATGCGGGACTCGATCCCGGGACTCCAGGATCGTGACCTGAGCCGAAGGCAGTCGCTTAACCAACTGAGCCACCCAGGCGCCCTTGTTAATATATTATTTATCTTTGAATACATATAGAGTATTACATACTTCTTAGAAAACATTTGTTGCATAATAACTTCACAATCAAGTACCACACTTAGTTTATTTAACCATTCTTGTGTTTTGAACCAGTTTTTGATTGTTTCCATGTTTATAAAGAATTAGCTGTTGGATAGCAGGTGGTGGGGGAGGGATGAAGATGAGGAGAGGAAAGGAATCCTCTTAACTGGATTGTATTTGTTCAACTGAATTGATCACATACTTAGTGAACCTTTGTGTGTCAGACCCTGTGGTAGGCTCTGAGATGTAGATGTGAATTCTTTCACATTGGAAATCAGATGCAATGAGTGAGGGCCTGAATTAAGTCATAGTGGAGATGGGGAGACAGAAGACAGAAGGATTTCCAGAGATGTTTAAGTGGGAAAGCTGATTTTTGTAGAGTTGGGGCAATGTGAGTGAGAGGGAGACATTTAAGATTACTCCTACATTTTCCCTTCACATCACTGGGCTAGACAGTGGTATCATTTATTAGTATAGGGACCATACAAAGGCAGAGCAAATTTGCTTAGAGTTTTGTCCTGGGCATAGTGAACTTGAGGTGCCTGTGGGCCCCTTGAGAGCAGTGTCTTTTAGGCAGATGGATAGATGAAGCTAAGAAAAGAAATCTGGACTACAGAGATGGGTTCGTGGATCATTGGCACTTAGACTGTGGCATCAGCAGCAGAGCCTGACCTGGTGGAGCTGCCTTGGGAGGACATACAGTTGAGAAGGGGGCCGGGGGTAGAACCCTGGGGAGCATCAGTGGTCAGCGGTGGGAGGGATGCAGAGAAGCATGGGAAAGACGGAGAACCAGAATGGGAAAGAGGGTGGCATCATGGTTGCTGAAAGAAGGAGGAGAACCACAGCCCATGTCTATTGAAATTGGCAATTAGGTCATTGTTGAGAGGAGTTTCAAGGGAATGGTGGGGACAGAGGAGGGAATGACAGGGGAGTAGGGGTGAGGAAGTGTGGTGTATAGTAGCTAGAGATGGAAGGGCAAGGGTGGTCAGATGTGCTGTGGAAGGAGGGTTTTGTTTTACTAGAGTCTTTTTTTTTTTTTTAAGATTTTATTTATTTATTTGAGAGAGAGAGAATGAGAGAGAGAAAGAGAGAGAGAGCACATGAGAGGGGGGAGGGTCAGAGGGAGAAGCAGACTCCCCGCCGAGCAGGGAGCCTGATGCGGGACTCGATCCCGGGACTCCAGGATCATGACCTGAGCCGAAGGCAGTCGCTTAACCGACTGAGCCACCCAGGCGCCCTGTTTTACTAGAGTCTTGAACAGGTTTATGTGCTGAGGAGAAGGACACAGTTGAAAGAGGTAGAAGTTGCTGAGAAGGGAGGTTGATGATAAAGCAAAGGACCTGAGCAGAGGGATGGGTTTGGAGCTGAGGTGGAGGGATTACGCACTTGCATAGGAGGGAGGTACTTGTCCTGAGGAAGCACCCAGTGGGTGGGAGGAATTGCTGGTGTGGCCAGATTGTTGGCAGTAGCTCAGTTTTCTCAAGACACTGAGAATGAGGCAGGTTGCGTGGGAGGTGGGCTTGAGGCAGTGTCAGGGTTTGTAGTGTCTGGTGAGGGGTGGAGGGGGGAAAGGGGCCAAGGCTCGGAGGACGGGAGCAGCACCCTGGTTAGAGATCCAGGTCTCTAACCATGATCTGTAGAGGTACTGATTAGCATGGTGCTGTGAACCTCAGCAAGGCTCTGGAGCCCAGGTAATGGAGAAGAGACGTTTCTTGACCGTGTACTTCCTCAGGGAAGTCGTCCCTGGCGTTCTAAGTTAAATTTATTATAGGTTCTCACACCTCGTTCTTTCCTTCTAGTGCTCCTAGAGTTGTAGTTCTGCCTTTGATTGTTAGCATTGTTATTGTAATCATAAAAGTTTGCTTTCCGCAGCAAGCTAAAAGCTCTGAGGAAAGACACATCTGAATTTGCTTACCATTGTACAGTGTCTACTAGTTACCTAGTAGATGCTCGGTAAATGTTGAATTTAAGAACCAAGCTTTTTAATCCGCCTCAGCATGCCTGTGGATGTGACTTGCTTTCATTTGAAGCATTATTGACTGCCCTGTTTCTTTCCTGAAGGAGGGGAGGTCAGGTGGTGTGGGATAGTGGGTAATAGACCACAGGCCCTGGCGTGAGAATGCGTGGGCTTTTATCCCAGCCCCCCCCTCACCAGCTGCAGGACCGCAGGCAAATTCTTACTCTCTCTGCGCCCCAGCATCCTCACCTGCTCAGGGTGGCTAGTGATTGTGCCGACCTCATGGGATTGTTCTGAAGCTTGCCTGAGAAAGAGTTCACATGGGACATAGAAGAATCAGTTTTCACTACTAGTGGTTTGAAAAAACAGTCCTAGGTGGTCTTGATAATCTTTCCTTGAGACTCCTGGCTTTTATGGTAAAGGATTTGCAGGGCAGGTACCTGTGAGCATCTTCTGTGTGTCTGTTCCTTGTCATTTATTGAGTATTGATCTTTAGAGAAACTGAGAAGAGAAACTCCTGGACCTGAAGGTCTTTCTGGCCCAGTGATGCAGTGGCACCCATAAACACATTACGGGTCCCGAAGGGAGTATCACTAAGGAACAGTCCTTTCGCTCATGGTCCTGTCTGTGGGGTGAGGGGTCAGTGAAAGCTGTCTGCGTCACACCTGCCGTGGTAAACTTGCTTCTTTGTCTGTCTCGCAGAGGAGGTGGCCAAGTTGGAGAAGCACTTGATGCTTCTCCGACAGGAGTACGTGAAGCTGCAGAAGACGTTGGCAGAGACAGAGAAGAGATGCACTCTTTTGGCTGCGCAAGCAAAGAAGGAAAGCAGCGACGAGTCCTTCATCAGCCGCCTGCTGACGATCGTGGCTGACCTCTATGAGCAGGAGCAGTATAGGTGAGCCCGTGGACTCAGGATGCTTTTTTCTTTTTTTTTTTTTTAAAGATTTTATTTATTTATTTGAGAGAGAAAATGAGAGACAGCACATGAGAGGGGGGAGGGTCAGAGGGAGAAGCAGACTCTCCGCTGAGCAGGGAGCCCGATGGGGGACTCGATCCTGTGACTCCAGGATCATGACCTGAACCGAAGGCAGACGCTTAACCACTGAGCCACCCAGGCGCCCCACAGGATGCTTTTGGTGGATTCCCAGGCCACACTGTACCTTCTCCTCTCTCACTGACTTTCTCCCAAGTTCTTTTCCTCTCTAACCAGGATACTAGTAAACCTTTAGTCCCTGGAATGTAGTAAGCTCTTTGGGGCAAAATTTTGTTTCTTTTATTTCCTGCTTATTTTTGGCACAGAATGTGGGAGTCATGGTGATGGCATTGATGAGGTGGACGGGAATTAGCTTACATGTCTGGGGATTCAGAGGGAAAGGTCCCTTTCTCTTGGGATAATCAAAGAAGGAGTCTTGCTGGGGCGCCTGGGTGGCTCAGTCATTAAGCGTCTGCCTTCGGCTCAGGTCATGATCCCAGGGTCCTGGGATCGAGCCCCGCATCGGGCTCCCTGCTCGGCGGGGAGCCTGCTTCTCCCTCTCCCGCTCCCCCTGCTTGTGCTCCCTCTCTCGCTGTCAAATAAATAAAAAATCTTAAAAAAAAAAAAAAAAGAATATTAATAGTTAAAGAGGCATCTGTTACCGGGGCACCTGGGTGGCTCAGTCGTTAAGCGTCTGCCTTTGGCTCAGGTCATGATCCCGGGGTCCTGGGATCGAGCCCGGCATCGGGCTCCCTGCTCCGCGGGAAGCCTGCTTCTCCCTCTCCTGCTCCCCCTGCTTGTGTTCCCTCTCTCGCTGTGTCTCTCTCTGTCAAATAAATAAATAAAATCTTAAAAAAAAAAAGGAGTCTTGGAATGAGTGCACAGGCTAGCATGATGACTGAGGAGGGAATCTGGAGCCACACAGCCTGTGTTAGAAGCTCAGCAGGCACTTATTGGCTGTGTGATCTGAAGTTGTAGGACATGCATGGGGATCCTGCTGCTGCTTACTGTTGTGTTGTTGTGAGGATTAAATAAGTACGTGTTTTAAGCACTTAGATCAGTGTCTGGCACATAGTAGCTGTTGTTGTTAAGTGAGTTTTGAGATAAATGTTAGAGGCTGGGCAGGATTCAGTAGATAAAGACAGCGATGTTACTAGTAGGGTAGTAGGGGAGGCTGAGAATAGGCTGAAATGCAGCAACATGCAGAGGATTCAGAGGATAGGAGGGACCGTCTTGGGGTACATGTCCATGTAGGGGGCACTGGAAGAGGTGGGAAAGGTAGGATGGTTTGAATTGGGAGACCAAGATGGGAAATTTGGACTTGATCCTCTAGGCAGTGTGGGATAGTGTTTTGAGCTGTTGGACAATAATGTTATTGTCAAAGTGGTGTTTCAGGAAGACGAACCTGGTAACATCGTGTACGTAGCACTGTGCAGAGAAGAGAGCAGCGGAGCGGCTGGGATGTTGTGTGTAGTCCAGACCAGAGATGAAGAAGGGCTGAATCGGGATGGTGGCAGTGGGTATGGAAAAGAGACATGGGCGTGAACGTGCATACAAGGGAGAGTTCGGCTACTGAGGAGATGGACGATCAGGCTAGCTAAGACTAAGTAAAATTACAAAATAAATTATGACATCTAAAATAGGTCAAAATCCAGGGGCGCCTGGGTGGCTCAGTCAGTGTAGCATCTGCCTTCGGCTCAGATCATGATCCCAGGGTCTTGGGATGGAGTCCCGCATCTGGCTCCCTGCTCAGCGGGGAGTCTGCTTCTCCCTCTGCTCCTACCCGCCTGCTCATGCTGTCTCTCATTTTCTTGCTGGCGTGCACACTCTCTCTCTCTCATAAATAAATAAAATCTTAAAAAAAATAAAATAGATCAAAATCTAGAACTGCTGTCTTTCAAACTTAATTATTTGTAAAAGAAAGAAAAATTTAATACCCAAAACATAGGAAATATATATTCTGAGTAAGGGACAGCCTTTTAAATTGAACAGATGTAGCTACTTGTAAAATATAGTTCATTGTCTCTTTTCTGTCCCTCTTTTCTTCCATGGACAAGTGAAAACTGTTTACCCTGGTGTGGGGAAAGCCTGACCTATTTCTTTCGTGGGCGCATTTCCCCCACTTCAAGGCTCTTCTCCCTTAGAACTCCCATCGTTCACTGTCTCTGTTACTATTCCATCACGTGCATCCATTATACCTCGACCCCTCTGGGAGGCCGTGGGAATGAGCCGGATCCCTTCAGTACAGATCCTACGGCTCCAGGGGGCCTCTCCTGAGCTTCTGAAGCCTGCCCCTCACCCCATGCAGGTTGGAGATCAGATGCGGAATGGGACTTTCAGAGAGGACTTGAGCTTTTGAGAAGTTGGGAAATCAGTTTCTAAAGCAGATGGTCCTTTACCAAAATAAGAAAAAAAAAACCTCACAAAACTTTGTCCCGTAATATGCATTTTGTTGAAGAATTTAAATACTGTTTGTTTGTACATCTCAGTAACTGGAGTAATTAAAGAGTAGGAATTAAAAGGTTTTTAAATTGAGAAATGTGGAAGAAATTGGTCCCTTTAATTTTACTTAAGTTCAGGAGAAGGCTTTTGTCCCTTAAGATAGTTAAAAGTGATGGTAATACATCATTCTTCTAGCAATCAAGCTTACAGTTTTTCCTGTTAAAGTGTTTGAGAAACTGGTAAGAAGCTCTTTATTTATGCTTCCTCTCCAGTAACAGCATCCTAGTATGCATATTTTACAAGGAAATGCTCTTTGACTAGAATGAAAATTTTAAAGATTTTTATCATTTATTTGAGAGAGAGAGAGCACGAGCGGGAGGAGGGGCAGAGGGAGAGGGAGAAGCAGACTCCCCACTGAGCAGGGAGCCCAACATGGTGCTCCATGGGGCTGGATCCCAGGACCCTGAGATCATGACCTGAGCCAAAGGCAGATGCTTAACTGACTGAGCCACCCAGGTGCCCCTAGAATGAAAATTTAAAAAAATTACTAGCCTCCTGATTGTTTCTGCATAGAGTTCTCAGAAACTTATCCAGTCTTCCACTTTTGAATTGTATTTGTAGAAATTGTTGTTATTAGAAATTATTAATGAAGTCCTTGTCTGTATTTCCCTTTCCCCAGTTTGGCCTGACATTCATGAATATGTAGAAACATTCATTTATATAATTTGGGGCTAGAAGTCAGTCAATGGCTGAAACAGGAAACAATGAGTCTTCATTTAAGTTACTAGAATTTAATACTTTATACATAAATTTAGAGTTTAAAAATTATTTGTGTTTTATAAACAGCTTCCTGTTTTCACTGAATTTTAGAAATTTTATCAACGGATATGATTTGTTCTATTTTATTTATTTATTTATTTATTTATTTATTTATTTATTCTTAAAGATTTTATTTATTTATTTGACAGAGAGAGACAGCGAGAGCAGGAACACAAGCAGGGGGAGTGGGAGTGGGAGAAGCAGGCTCCCCGCTGAGCAGGGAGCCTGATGCAGGGCGCTCGATCCCAGGACCCTGGCCTCATGACCTGAGCCGAAGGCAGACGCTTAACGACTGAGCCACCCAGGCGCCCCTGATTTGTTCTATTTTAAATAAAATATTGAATTGTTTCTTTTTACTGATTAATAACGTTCTACTATGTTAACAGTAGTTTGTAATAATTTGAAATACTGAGTATCCTATTGCTCTTCTGATCTAATGTGATTAGTTGCAGCTTGGTCTTCAGTGGAGCTAGAATTGCTGACATACTTACATTCTGGAGGGTGCGTTCGTGGGATAAACTGCGTCTGTGTCAAGCATTATATAGAAACAGTATTCTGCTTGGGTCTCCTTGGGATGCATTAATTCATATCATAGATTTTTTTTTCTTTTTATTGTAGAGACTTTTGTGAATTTAGCTTTTAAACTTTTCCAACCTAACACGTTTTGAAGGGGAGTATGAAAATAAAAGAACTTGTAAAAACACAGAATGATGATAATTAATGACTTTGGATTATTGCTGCCAACAAAGCCATATGGTACATGCTTGTGTCAGCCCAGTGGGTCATCCTTAGGTTTTTGTTAAATGCCCAGACGCTTTCCTCCCTCAGCATTTGACATTTGAGAGTCAAACATAAATAACTATTTGGAAAGCTGTTTTCACAATAATGGTTTGTCATAAATATAGAAACATGTTTGAAAAAAAGATTTCTCCTACCCCATTTCTTTATAAATGATCGAGTAAAAAATGTCCAATAATAGGTCTGAATGTTTCTGTCGAGAACAAGAATGTAGATACTGGTTTCACGTTCTTGACTGCTTGGTCAAAGCCAATTTGTAGCTTTTCTGTGTCCCCTTGCTTGACTGTCAGTGCGGTACAGTGTGTGGCTCTGTGGTCCCAGACCCCGTGTCACAGTCTTCACGTTTTCTTTCTCTCCCTGATGATTTATCTTGATTTATTCTGCATGAAACCTCTTTTACATTTTATGTGAATATTAATCATCCTATTTAACCAATAGGTTCACCACCTTAAGAATCCCATTAGGGAAGGGGCGCCTGGGTGGCTCAGCCGTTAAGCGTCTGCCTTCGGCGCAGGTCGTGATCCCGGGGTCCTGGGATCTAGCCCCACACTGGGCTCCCTGCTCCACGGGAAGCCTGCTTCTCCCTCTCCCACTCCCCCTGCTTGTGTTCCCTCTCTCGCTGTCTCTCTCTCTCTGTCAAATGAATAAATGGAATCTTTAAAAAAAAAAAAAAAAAGAATCCCATTAGGGAAAAGCAGAATATCCCATGTGAACCAAAACTCGAAGTTGGAAACACAGATATGTCTAGCAACATGTATTACACACATGGCCCAGGAGAATTCAGTGCTAGCACAGAGAAATAACTTTGCTGTGATATTTTTCTTTTGCAAGTATATGTTGATCAATCAGTACCCATGTATTTATCATTTGTGAATCCTAGCTATACCTGATTATGATGACCTTTTCCTTTTTGTATCTGTGGCTATTCTTCTTCACCAGTGATCTGAAGGTAAAGGTTGGGGGCAAGCACATCAATGCTCACAAGTTTGTGCTGGCGGCCCGCAGTGACAGCTGGAGTCTGGCTACGTTATCGTCCACCGAGGAGCTGGACCTATCAGGTGAGCCTCTGACCTGCGGGCACTTACGACTGCCAGCGTCAGAACTTTTGGCAGGAGGTTATGTGTGAAATATTAGTGGTTTAATGAAAGTAGAAAACTTTTCTTATCAGTTGATGGTGACCGTAAACTAGTTAAATAAATAGTGGATAAGTGGGTTGAACACAAACACTTCTGTTTAATACCTGACTAATAAATCATACCTATTTGGATAGCTATGATATTCTTATAATTTATAAAATAGAAATATCTGTCCAGAAACTCTTTCATATAATATTATAAATATGGGAGCATGTGTAGAAAAAAGTTTTTCTTCTACTAGAAAAAGTCTTGGTGTTCAATTACTTAAAATTTAGTCATAGTTGCCAAAGTGCTCTTCCTGGTCTGTAGGAACTTGAACTTAGAAGTAGGAGTTACTCCAGAGAATAGGAGTCCTCTTTCTTTAGCATTAAAGGATGACCCTCAGGCTTCAGAATTTGAGCAGGTGCATTGAGCTGTTTAATGTATGACTTAATTGTTTATGCCACATTATGTTGGATAGAATTTGGGTAAATGTGGTGGTAAGTAGACTTAAAAAAAAATCGTTTTCAAAAGTTTACTTCAGAATTGCATCTTCATTTAGTACTTACCTAACTGCTTTTTTAAAAAAGCAAATTTTAAATTTAATTCTTTTATTAATAGTCATGAGAATTATAACACATGGTAAGGAGATTCCCAGGCAGTAGGGTAAAGAGTTACTTGCAGAAGTGATCGGCTGTGTGAAAATGCTGCTGAATTATGTCTTTCTTCAAAAGGTTTGCCAGTTCAGAAGGTACTGTTTTCCATGCGCAGTGCTGGGAAAACTGAGATGATTATAACAAAGTCCTCACCATATAGAAATGGGGTAATAACAGATCATTTCAGGCGAGGGCTATGCATACAGTATTACAATTGCTTTATGTCTGAGGTACAGAAGACCAGCGTGGGCTGTCACTCGAGCGGTGTTGCAAAGGTTAAGTGGGCATTTATCTCAAGGGTTTAGGGGAGCAGATGGCTAATGCTTCTTCACTGTGAGTGAACTCTGTCTCTTTAGGATCGTTTCTAGGGTTTGTTTTATTTTTTTCTTTTTTTAAGGTTTATTTATTTGAGAGAGAGAGAGTACATGAGGAGGGGAGGGTCAGAGGGAGAAGCAGACTCCCCGCCGAGCAGGGAGCCCGATGCGGGACTCAATCCCGGGACTCCAGGATCATGACCTGAGCTGAAGGCAGTCGCTTAACCAACTGAGCCACCCAGGCGCCCGTTTCTAGGGTTTAACTTGTGACCCATAATTCAGAGTTGCAGACACACAAATATCTGAGCATGGATACACGTGTGTGTGTGCATCTACGCCTGTGACAACACACCTACTTGGGAAACAGTCTTCACTGCTGTACGATGGAAACCTCTGAGCAGAGCTTTTCTTTGAGGCCGTATATCTTCGACCCCATATATAACAGAACTGTGGACAACTCTTAAAGTCCATTCACAAGAGGCATGATAGGATCTCAATTTAATTACGTGACCAAATAGTTTACAAAGATTAGAAGAGATTATAAGATATAGGAAATATTCTAACAAGAAAAAAGTTCAGAATAAGTTGTCATCTTTGGAGATCTGTTAAAACATTATCAAAAATTGATGATCCCAGTAGTTTGAGGCTCATGAAATTGGTACTCTTGCACATGGCCAGTCATGTTACAGATGGTTCTGACAGTTTTAGAAAGCAGACAGCTGGGGCGCCTGGGTGGCTCAGTTGGTTAAGCGACTGCCTTCGGCTCAGGTCATGATCCTGGAGTCCTGGGATCGAGTCCCACATCGGGCTCCCTGCTCAGCAGGGACTCTGCTTCTCCCTCTGACCCTCCTCCCTCTCATGGTCTCTGTCTCTCATTCTCTCTGTCTCAAATAATAAAATAAAATAAAATCTTTAGAAAAAAAATAAATAAATAAATAAAAAAGAAAGCAGACAGCTGAGCTGTACAGTAGTCTTCCTTTGAACCTCATCATTGACTTTGTCAGATGGATTCTGCCATAGGTAATTCAGACAGCATAGATATTTATCATAGTTTCGTGTGTAATTGTGAAATATTGAGTGCAATCAAAATGAGTAAGAATGGAGAACAAACAAAATGAGGTAAGAACACAGAGACTTGCATTAAGGTATAAAAAGCCTAATTCAAACATTAAAATTTTGCTTTTACTTTTTTAGTACATCATAACATTTAAGAGCAACTTTAACTCACTGACTGACCACAAGACTGCATCGCTGTGAATCAGGAGATTAGAAAATGTTTAGTTTAGGAAAGTGTCATGTTTATGCCTTTAAATGTCTTTGGTCTCCTTCCTATTATAAATACTAAGTATGGTTTGGTCTTGAAAGTTAGCCTTCAAGAGTGATCCACAGCAGAGCAGGCATTTTGTGGCATCTGTAGATCAGGCACCTCCTAAGGTAGCTGAGAGTAGAGCCTATGGAGTTGTTACTTTATACAGTTTATGCATGAAATTGTCATGGGGCGAGTTCGTGGAGGTGCCCTGCTCCCTGCTCCACTGTGTGCTTTGTCCAGCAGTCCTGCAGCATTTCCGTGTGTGTGTGTGTGTGTGTGTGTGTGTGATGCGATACACAGCTCGGGGTGCCTCCGAAGCCGTGTGTGTGTGTGTGTGTGCGTGTGCGTGTGATGCGATATGCACTAACCCCGCATGGCGGCCAGCAGTTTGAGGGAGATTGGAAATAAGCTCTAAACAAGTGTGTAAGTAGCTCAGAAGTGATTTTTTTTTTTTTTTCAGAAGTGATGTTTTAAGTGGTTGAACTTTTCCACACTAATAGAGTTGATAAAGTCATTTTATGAATTTATGAATTTATTGGTATTTTGTTTCTTCAGAATTATTCCATCCACCTCACAGATGGCAGACACTTTTCAAGGCACTAGGGGACATAGCAGTGAATAAAATTAAATTCCTGTTTGCATGGAATTTACATTCTTAGATTGATTTTCTGAGTTCCACGTTTTCTTTTGAAGTTCTTGTGTAACTGGTGTTTCTTAAAACTCAAAATAAGCACAACTTTAATTGTGTTAATCATTGTAAAAATTTTAGCCTGTGTTGGTGAAGCTAGAGTTGGTGAAGCTAGAGAATGCGAAGTATTTAAAACGTGTTTGGATAGATAGCGTCTTTTTAACCCATGCATTGTTCCAGAGAGTACAGTGTGTTGTGTCTGGTCCGATGCACAGATCTAGTTGTGAGAAAGTATCAGACAAACCCAAATTGAGGAACATTCCACAACATAACTGGCCAGTGTCACTCAAGTCTGTTAGGGTCATGGAAGACAGGTAAGAATCTGTTACAGATTGGAGGTCAAGGGGACAATGAAATGCAGTGTGGATTCTGGACCATAAAAAGGACGTTAATGGGAAAATTGGCAAAATGTGCAAAGGTCTGTAATTAGGTAACAGTATTGTATCAGTCCTAATTACCTGGTTTTGATTATTGTCCTATGGTTGTGTAAGATGTTAACATAAGGGGAAGATGGGTAAGGGGTATCTGGGAACTCTAGAACTTTTCTGTAGTCTGAAATTATTTCAGAACACAAAGATGAAAGATACAAATTTGCTTATTTCTTTATTATTTGAACTATAAAGATATGTTTGTTAAGATACCGAGTGATCAGCTGGGAAGAGAAAGAATCTGACTACTAGCTCAATGCAGTATCTCCAGACCTGTAGGAGAGCTTCTTTGTGAAATCAAACTGTTTGCTTCAGGCAGAAGGACTTGTTATCTCCTCTCTGCAGCCCTGTAGCAGGAGTGGCTCGCCCTCTGAGAGGCTCCCCGCATTAGAGCGGGTGCTTTGAAGATAGAGTTTCTTGTGTGCTTTCTCCAGCAGAGGTCTCATGCTTCCCTGGCATAAATGTGTGTGGTGGTGAATCTTTCGGCTCTCCTGAAATGTGTCCTGGGTCCTGTCAAGCCCCCCCAAAGCCCGGAGAGCTTCCTCCTCCCTCCTGTTGAGTCTGGTTGAAGCGCCCCTTGGAGGCCGCCCTGTGCCTGGAGCACGCAGAGGGTTCCAGGCTCTGCGCGGAGGAGCGCACTGCCCGGTCGTCCGCGTGGGGTTTTGTTAAGAGAAACACAGCAGTACTTGACATCTGTTGGATATCATGTGAACTGCTAGCTCTGGGTGGTTCCGTTTCAGTGTTAGATCATGCTGTGTTCCTCTGGAGGATATCCATGGTAGTTTTAAAGTATGTCCATCAATTACTGGATACTCTTCCCTTCCAAGGTGGGGCCCTAATTCCCCGTCCCTCAGTATAGGCTGACTGAGCTCTGTGTGACAGGTGGTGGTAGAAGTGACAGGGGGGCACCTGGGTGGCTCAGTTGGCGAAGTGTCTGCCTTCCGCTCAGGTCATGATCCCAGGGTCCTGAGATCGAGTCCCACATCGGGGTCCCTGCTCAGCGGGGAGCCTGCTTCTCCCTCTGCCTGCCGCTCCCCGTTTGTGTGCGCGCATGTTTGCGCTCTCTCTCTGACAAATAAATAAATAAAATCTTAAAAAAAAAAAAAGTGACAGCAGGTTCCTCCAGAGACAGGTTTGTGGACGCATCGTGACTTCCTCCTTGGTTTCTCTTTGGGAGCAGCTAGCTACTATGTCCTGAGGACATCACACAGCCTTGTGGGCTCCTGCTGATGGCTCAGACCCCTTGCCAGAGATTCTCTGGGAGCCTTAGGAAATCTGTTTTATCTGTGGTGATATCCCTTACTCAATCCTGGTGTTGCTCTTGTTTTTTCCTAATTATTGGCTATGTTAACTTTGTGTTTTTGTTTAAAATAGTCTTTTAATACTAGTCACAACAGCAGGTTTAGTGTAGTCATGACTGTTCGGTGGTCGAGCCCTACGTGCTCCACCTGTATACACTGACTTGTCTTTAGAATGGCATTTTGAGGGGAGTACCATTGTTGGCTCCCATTTCATAATGAGGAAGCTGTGAGGCACAGTCAAATTGAAGAACTCACCCTGGTCACACGGTAGGAAGTATGCGAGCCGGGATTTGAACCCAGCCCGTTTGGCTACAGAATCCATACCATTAACCATAGTGTTGTGCGGCCTTTCACTTTTGGTTTCTTTCGTTTCTAACTTCATTGAGATGCAAAGGAAGTGAAGTAAATTGCCCATATTAAAAGTGTACAGTTTGATCACTTTTGACATAATTGTAAAACCATCACATGGAATGACAGACGCTTTCACCTCCCTAAAATTTCCTCTCCTGTCTTTTTAATCCATCCCTTTTACATCCGCATCCCCAGGCAACCACTGATTGGCTTTCATTCATTGTAGAGTAGCTTGCATTTTCTAAACTTGTGTAAAAACAGACCCATGGAGTATGTAGTATCTTTTGCCCAGCTTCACTCCACTCAACATACAGATTGTGAGATTCATCCAAAATCTCTGTATGCTGTGGTTTCAGCTGCTCATTCTTTGTTACTGCTGAGTAGTATCCAATGTGTGCATGGACCACAATGTGTTGTTTCAGGGACCTGCTGGTGGACGTTTGGTTGGTACAAATGAAGTTTGTATGCCTGATTGTATGTGTTTGTTTTTCTCTTGGGTAAATACTTAGGAGTGACTAAGTTTAGTGTTGGGAATCTCCTGAAAATGGATGAAATGGATATAGCATGCCCACCCCATGAGCAGTGTGCGGAAGAGCTCCCATGCTCTAGAGCCTTACTGACCTCGTGGGCAGGTGGTTCTTTCTTTTTTTTTTTTTTTAAAGATTTTATTTATTTATTTGAGAGAGAGAGAGAGCATGAGAGGGGGAGGGTCAGAGGGAGAAGCAGACTCCCTGCTGAGCAGAGAGCTCGATGCGGGACTCGATCCCGGAACTCCAGGATCATGACCTGAGCCGAAGGCAGTTGCTTAACCAACTGAGCCACCCAGGCGCCCGCAGGTGGTTCTTTCTTACAGCGTTCACCATACGAAGGGATGTGGAGTGCAGTGTGGCTCTGAGGACCAGTAATGTTGAGCATTGTCTCGTGTTATCGATCATTTGTGTGTCTTCTTTTGGGAGGTGTGGGTTTGCATCTTTTGCCCTTTTAAAAATTGGGTTGTCTTCTCAGTTTTGAATTGTAAGCATTCTGTATATAATCTGGATACAAGTTATTTGTCTGAAAGCATGCATTCCTACCTTGTTCCTGATCTCGGAGGGAAGCAGTGAGATCTTTCATCCTCCATATTACCTGTTGATTGTAGGGTTTTTGTAGATGTGCTTTATCAATTTGAGGATTCCTAGTGTTTTGAGATGTTCTAGGACATGGTTTTGAATTTTGTCAAATGCTTTTTTTTTTTTTTAAGATTTTTATTTATTTGAGAGAGAGCATGAGAGGGGGGAGGGTCAGAGGGAGAAGCAGACTCCCCGCTGAGTGGGGAGCCCGATGCGGGATTCGATCCTGGGACTCCCAGGATCATGACCTGAGCCGAAGGCAGTCGCTTAACTGACTGAGCCACCCAGGAGCCCCGAAAACACTTTTTTTTTTAATCTATTGAAGTGACTCTTTAGTTTTTTTACCTTAATGCTTTATAGCAAATTACATTGATTTTTCCAATGTTAAACTAGCTTTGCATTCCTGGTCTAAACGCCATGTGGTCACTATGTATTGTCATCTAAGTTGTGGACTTTACAGTTTTCTCTTATTATCCAATTATTTATTTATTTTTAAAATATTTTATTTATTTATCAGAGGGAGAGAGCACAAGCAGGGGGAGCTGCAGGCAGAGCAGGCAGAGGGAGAAGCAGGCTCCCCGCTGAGCAAGGAACCCGATGTGGGGCTCGATCCCAGGACCCCGGGATCATGACCTGAGTCGAAGGCAGATGCTTAACGACTGAGCCACCCAGGCGCCCCGAAAAAAATTTTTTTAAAGATTTTATTTATCCGTGAGAGAGAGAGAGGCAGAGGGACCCGATCCCAGGACCCTGGGATCATGACCTGAGCCGGAGGCACACGCTTAACTGAGCCACCCAGGTGTCCCAGATTATATATTTTTGATCTTCTGTTTTTTTTTTTTTTTTTTTTTTGACCACTTAAATTTTTTATTCTTCATTTATTTATTACTTCAATATATGCTCTAAACAGTACACTTAACTTTTCTTGTCTCTTGTGTTCCTCTGTTAAAGCACATGTAACCTGCCTGGTAAGTTTTTTTTTTTTTTTTTTTTTATTCTTATGTTAATCCCCATACATTACATCATTTGTTCTAGATGAAGTGTTCCATGATTCATTGTTCGTGCACAACACCCAGTGCTCCATGCAGAACGTGCCCTCCTCAACACCCACCACCAGGCCAACCCATCCTCCCACCCCCCTCCCCTCTAGAACCCTCAGTTTGTTTTTCAGAGTCCATCTTCT
>NC_138383.1:51176192-51217795 GCF_054177405.1 Leptonychotes weddellii
GTCTTTCTCTGTTTGACTTATTTCACTCAACATAATACCCTCCAGTTCCATCCACGTCGTTGCAAATGGCAAGATCTCATTCCTTTTGATGGCTGCATAATATTCCATTGTATATATATACCACATCTTCTTTATCCAGTCTTGATCTTCTGTTTTAATACAAGGATTTAAAGTTCCATGTTGCCCTCTAAGCACTGCTCTAGCTGCATCTTGCAGATTCTGGTATGTTGTCATTTAGGTCAGGGTATGTTCTAATTTTCTTTGTGATTTCTTTGACCCATGAATTATTTGGAAGTATGTTGCTTAGTTTCCAGATGTTTGGAGTTTTCCTAGATACTTTATCATGACTAATTTATTTTCTTTTTTTGAACAAGCAAGAGCAAGTGCATGCACATGGTAGAGGGTGGGTGGGACAGAGGGACAGGGAGAGAGAGAATCTTAAGCAGGCTCCACACACAGCGCAGAGCCTGACGGGGTGCTCGATCTCACAACCCTGAGATGGTGACCTGAGGCAAAATCAAGAGTCGGACGCCTAACCAACTGAGACACCCAGGCACCTGGGACTAATTTCTAATTTAATTCTGTTATTGTCAAATAACATACTTTATATGATTTTGATCCTTTTAAATTTACTGACACTTGTTCTACAGCTCAGCATATGATCTGTCTTGGTGCACATCAATGCACTTGAGAAGAAAGTGTGTTCTGCAGTTGTTGGACATAGTGCTTTTTATGTGTCCGTTAGATCAGTGTATATGATCATATTGTTCAGACCTTCTGTATATTTTCTTTTTCTTTTGTGTCCAGTTCTGTCAGTGCCTTGAAGGTGGGTGTTAACATCTGCTATGATTTCAGGATTGTCAATGTCTCCCTTCAGTTCTGTTCATTTTTGCTTCATATATTTTGGGCCTTGTCATTATACACATACACCTTTATTATGACTTCCTGACGAAGTGTGGCTTTTATCATTTTGAAATGATAAAATTTATTTCTGCTGGTGCTCTATGTCTTGAAGTCTGTTTCTGGTAGGAGATAGTCACTCTGGTCTCCTTACACTTACTGTGTGCAGGGTTTTTTGTATTTGTTTACTTTCACCTTGTCTGTATCTTTCTATTTAAACGTGTCCCTTGCGGGCAGCACATGATGAGGTCTTGCTGTTTTATTGCTTCTTTTTAAGTGGAGTGCTTAGACCACCAATATTTAATGTGATTATTTTTATGATGAAGGCTACCGTGTTTTTTTTCTGTTTGACCCAGCTTTTTTCTCTTTTTTCTGGGCTTCTCATTTTATTGCCTTCTTTTGGATAATTTGGATATTTAGTATTCTATTTAGATTTTTTTTTTTTTAAGATTTATTTATTTTTAGTGACAGAGAGAGCGTGCACAGGTGGGAGGGGCAGAGGAAGAAGGAGAGAGTCTTAAGTGGATTCCATAGTGGGCGCAGAGTTCCACACGGGGCTCTATCTCATGACGCTGAGATCACAGCCCAAGCCAAAACCAAGAGTTGGCAGCTTAACTGACTGTGCTTCCCCACCCCCCAGTTTTTGTTTTTTTTTAAGATTTATTTATTTTTAGAGAGAGCCAAGTATTCCATTTAGATTTACTCACTTCTTGACTACCTCTCTTTATATTACTGTTTAGTGATTGATCTAGGGCAAAGTTCCTCAACTTCAGCATTGTTGATATTTTGGACTCTTTAATTCTTTGTTTTGGGAGCTGTACTGTGCGTTGCAGGATATTTACCCACTAGACGCCAATAGCACTCCCCCAGTTTTGACAACCAGAAATATTACTGGACGTTGTGAGAGGTCCCTTGTGGGGCAAAATCGGCCCTGGTTGAGAACTACTAGAATACTTATAGTCTGTTTGTAGTCTGTGGTCTGTTTGTACTTTGCAACCATATAGGTCCCCTTCACGCTTCGACCATGGACCTTAACGGTTTAGCTGTCACGTACATGCCTGGAAAATCCCACTCTTCACAATCGTTCATGCTGCAGCAAACTTAACAGGATTAAAAAGTCATTTATATTTACTCAGATATTTCTGTTTCTTCAGTTCTTCCTTCATTTGTCAAGATCCATGTTTCCCTCTGGTATCATTTCTCTTCATCCTGAAGAACTTCCTTTTAACATTGCTTACAGACCAAGTCTGTTAGTGACAGATTCTTTTCCCTCATCTGAGGATGTCTTTATTTTGCCTTTGTATCTAAAGGATATTTTCCCTGGATATAGACACTTGAGTTGACAGCTCTCTTTTTTTTTTTTTTTTTAAGAATTTATTTAGTTATTTGACAGAGAGAGACACAGCGAGAGCAGGAACACAAGCAGGGGGAGTGGGAGAGGGAGAAGCAGGCTCCCCGCAGAGCAGGGAGCCTGATGTGGGGCTTGATCCCAGGACCCTGGGATCATGACCTGAGCCAAAGGCAGACGCTTAACGGCTGAGCCTTCCAGGCGCCCGACAGCTCTCTTTTTTTTAAGGAACTTTAAAAATGTTGTTCTACTTTGTTCTGGCCTCTGTGGTTTCTCTTGAGAAATCTGCAGTCATGGGGATCTTTTGTCTGTATGTAATGGTTGTTTTTCTGTAGTTGCTTTCAAGACTTTTTATCTTTTTAAAAAATTTTTAATCATAGTAAAAAGTATCTAACATAAAATTTACTATCTTAAACATTTTTAATTGTTTACTACCATTAAGTGTATTCACACTGCTGTCAACTTATCTCCAGAACTTTTTAATTTTGCAAAACTGAAACTCCATACCCATTAAACAACTCCCCATTTCTCCCCATATCTAATTCCTGACAACTACCATTCTACCTCTGTTTCTGAATTTGACAACTTTAATTACCTCATATAAGTGGAATCATACAGAATTTGCCTTTTTGGGTTTGGCTTATTTCACTTCACACAATGTCCTAGGGTTCATCCATGTTGTAGCAAGTGTCAGAATTTCCTTCCCTTTTTTTTTTTTTTTTTTTTTAAAGATTTACTTATATATTTGAGGGTGGGGAGGGGCAGAGGGAGCGGTCAGGACTGGAGCCAAAATCAGACATTCAACTGACTGCATCACCCAGGTACCCAGAATTTCCTTCCTTATTAAGACTGAATAATAATCCAGTGTTTGTATACCACATTCTATTTATCCATTCATCCCCTGATGGATACTTGGGTTGCTTCTACCTCTTGGCTATTGTGAATAATTCTGCTGTGAACATGGATGTGCAAATATCTCTTCAAGATCCTACTTTCAGTTTTTTGGATACATATCCAGAAGTGGAATTGCTGGGTCATATAATAATTCCATTTTTCATTTTTTGAGGAATTCTCATACTGTTTTCCATAGGGACTATATACCATGTTACATTTCCACCAGTGGTGTACAAGGGTTCCAGTTTCTTCACATCCTCACCAACACTTGTGATTTTCTGTTTGTTGGTTTGGATAGTAGCCATTCTAGTGGGTGCGAAGTGATCAAGACTATCTTTATGTTTAGTTTGTGGCAATTTGATTATTAGGTGCTTAGGTATAGATTTTATTCTTGCTTGGAGTTACTTGATCTTAAATCTAAAACTTCATGTCTGTCACCAAATCTGGAATGTTCTTGACCATCATTTCTTCAAATATTTTTCTTTCTTGATCTCTTTATTCTCTCCTTTTTTTTTTTAAAGATTTTATTTATTAGAGAGAGAGAGTGTGCGTCAGCAGGGGGGAGGGGCAGAGGGAGAGGGAGAAGCAGAACCACCCTCCCCCCTGCTGAGCAGGGAGCATGACTCAGTTTCCAGACACTGGGATCATGACCTGAGCCAAAGGCAGATGCTTAACCGACTGAGCCACCCATATACCCCTATTCTCTCCTTTTGAGACTCCTGTGACACACATCCTAGACCTTTGTTTCTATCCCACAAGTCTTTAAAGCTCCTTTTTCCCTCCCAATCTTATTTTTCTCTCTGTTCTTCAGATAGGATAATTTCTGTTTGCCTGTCTTCAAGTTTGCTGACTTGTTCTGCTGCCATTTTCATTCTGCTGTTGAGCCCATTGAATTTTTAGTTACATATATTGTATTCTTCATTCTGTAATTTCCAGTTGTTCCTTTTTTAGTTTATATGCTGGAAATTTCTATTTTTAAAATTTTATGTGTGTTTTCCTTTACCTTCTGGAGCATAGTACACCAGATGCTTTCGTGTCTTTGATAAATTCAATATCTGGTCATCTTGGGGTTAGAATATGTTGTCTTTTGCCTTGAGAAATGGCCATATTTTCCTGATTTTTTTTTTTTTTTCTATCAAATGATTTTGGATTGTATCCTGGACATTGTGATTATGTTTTGTAGACTCTGGGTCCTGTATCATCCTCTGGAAAATATTGAATCTCTAAATTCAGACTGAAAGTTGTTTCACCTTCTGTGGGTAGTGGCTCAAACATCACTGCAATTCTTTTTTTTTTTTTTTTTTAAGATTTTATTTATTTATTTGACAGAGAATGACACAGCGAGAGAGGGAACACAAGCAGGGGGAGTGGGAGAGGGAGAAGCAGGCTTCCCGCTGAGCAGGGAGCCCAATGTGGGGCTTGATCCCAGGACCCTGGGATCATGACCTGAGCCGAAGGCAGACGCTTAACGACTGAGCCACCCAGGCGCCCCTTTCACTGCAACTCTTGAAGCTAGGCTGGACTCTTCCATACATGAGTATCTCAGAGGTGAGCCTTTGTTCATACGCAAAATGAGGAGATTTCCCTTGCTCTTCAGCTCCCCCAGGCCCCTTTTCTTGGTGCACCTGGCCAGAAGGATGGAGTTTTTATTAGAGGGTTAGGCATCTGCATGGTCACCATCCAGGAGGGTTGCTTCTTCAAGTCTTCCTCCCTCTACAATTCATCTACTTTTGTGTACTTTTAGAATCATCAGGTAGTTGTTTTTAGCTATAATCAGTTAAAATGGGATGGGTTGTTACCCTGTCGAGACAGAGCTAGAACGTCTGTCCTTTTATTCCTTTTTGATACAGGGATGATTTAGAAGTATGGTTTGGGGTTTATTTTTATTCCCAGGAAGTTATAGTTAAGGGTGCATCCTTAAAATGACTAAAGAGCATGCTTTTACTGATAAAAGATGCTGTCTATCACAGTTTTTTAATTTTATGAATCAAAAACTTTTGTGTAAAGTAAATGAAGAAAAAATAGTTGGAAACTTGAAGACAATTGAGTTAAACCAGAGTCGTAGTAGGATATTCAAAATACTTTTCTCAGTATTTTAGATTAAATACAGGATTTAAGGGCACCTGGGTGGCTCAGTCGTTAAGCGCCTGCCTTCAGCTCAGGTCATGATCCCGGGGTCCTGGGATCGAGCCCCGCGTCGGGCTCCCTGCCCCTCGGGAAGCCTGCTTCTCCCTCTCCCACTCCCCCTGCTTGTGTTCCCTCTCTCGCTGTGTCTCTGTCAAATAAATAAAATCTTTAAAAAAAAAAAAATAAATATCGGATTTAAGTAACGAAATTAATTTCCTCAGTATGCTTCATTTAATGGCTAATTGCCTACCAATAAGTTTATTCCCATTTTTCCCAAATGTATTATAAAACATTTTTTAAAAATCAAATCAAAACTACAACCAGAAAACCTGGCCATATAGAAAATCTCAAGTTCTCTACAAAGTGTGGTTCTGTGTACCCTGGACTACTGTGAAGTCAGAAGTTGAGGTGTTCTTTTTCTTTTGATCCCTGCAGTCACAGAGTTTTACCAGCGTGTGTGCTGGGCCTGCTGAGGGCTGAGGGGTGACTGTCTCTCGCAGCAGGTATACCACACAGGTCATGGAGGCCAAATGGCTTCATTTCTCAGAGTCTATTCCTTTGTGTCTCCTCCTGGTTTATAGGCTCATCGAATTGAACAGCCATTTGTGTGAGTAGATTGGTAGCAGGAGACTGCATGATTCGCCTAAGAGCACATGCCCTCCTCCTGGCTCAGTGCTCTTTGCCCACCTTGTACCCATGGCTGCTTAGTCAGAGTCTCAGAAAGAATTTATTTTCACTGTAGTTTGGAGATGAAGGGAAGAGTCAAGGCAGGAGTGGAAATGCTTGGAGGTCACTTGAACTTTACGTCATTTGAAGTTTTGAGGGCTCCAGGAAATCCCTGCTGATTGTGGTTTTTAAGAAAATTATTTAGGGGGCGCCTGGGTGGCTCAGTTGGTTAAGCGACTGCCTTCGGCTCAGGTCATGATCCTGGAGTCCCGGGATCGAGTCCCGCATCGGGCTCCCTGCTCGGCGGGGAGTCTGCTTCTCCCTCTGACCCTCCCCACTCTCATGTGCTCTCTCTCTCTCTCATTCTCTCTCTCAAATAAATAAATAAATAATCTTTAATAAATAAATAAATAAATAAAAGTTGAGTTTAAAAAAAAAAAAAAAGAAAATTATTTAGGGGGGCGCCTGGGTTGCTCAGTCGTTAAGCGTCTGCCCTCGGCTCAGGTCATGATCCCAGGGTCCTGGGATCGAGCCCCGCATCGGGTTCCCTGCTCCGCGGGAAGGCTGCTTCTCCCTCTCCCACTCCCCCTGCTTGTGTTCCTGCTCTCGCTGTCTCTCTCTCTGTCAAATAAATAAATCTTTAAAAAAAAAAAAATTATTTAGGTTTTGACTTATCAATTGTCAAGTTTATTGATTTGGATAATTGGGGGAGGGTTATTAAAGGAAACCAGCTAAATTTTAAAACAGAATCAGGGTGCCTGGGTGGCTCATTCAGTCAAGCATCTGGCTCTTAATTTCAGCTCAAGTCATGATCCCGGAGTCCTGGGATTAAGCCCCCACGTCGGGCTCCACGCTGGGTGTGAACCCTGCTTAACTTTCTCTCTTTCCTTCTCCCTCTGTCCCTCCTCCTCCTCTAAAAAAAAAAAAAAAAAAAAAAAAAATCAGAGAAATAAAAAATAAGCCCAAAGAAAAATTAGTAGATCCTACCAGGGTTAATATTTTAGTGTATATCCTTCCAGTGTCTCAACTGATAGACAGGGGCACCTGGCTGGCTCATTCGGTGGAGCGTGTCGAGCATGTCATTCTTGGCCTTGGAGTAATCAGTTTGAGCCCCATGTTGAGTGTAGAGATTACTTAAAAAAAAAACCAAAAAGACTGATAGTCTGTTTATGGCCATACCACCCTGAATGTCCTCAATCTTGTCTGATCTTAGAAGCTAAACAGGGTTGAATCTGGTTACTATTTGGATGGGAAACAGACACAAAGCTTTGTGTTTGTGTGTGTATGTGTGTGTATACATACTCATACACATATATATACACACAGATCTCAAAAAAATGAGATCATTTAATACATGTATTTTTAGCCTTTCTAAATAATTTTAATTGATGCAAAATTTTCCAGTGTGAAAATTTTGAAAAATTTTTTGAAAAAATCTTCAAGATTTTTGTTCCAGTTTTTTGTTATTAAAAATAATACTATCTTGACTGTCTTAGTTTACATATTTCTCTGTATTTGCTCAGTTATTAGGGTAATAATCTGCATGTATAACTGGTGTGTAAGAGGTTATGTACTTTCTAGGAATCTTTGAGAGACAAAAAAATATATTCTAGTTTTGTGTTTGTAGTTACTGGTAAGGTTTACCGAACATTTTTAGTTAACTTTGTAAATTACCATTCCTAGCTGTTGCCCATTTTCCCATTGGTTATCCATGTTTTCATGTTTATTTATAAGATCTTTTCATTGGAATATGAACTCTTTGTCCTATATTCAAAATATTTTCCCCCAATTTATTTGATTTACATCTTTTTATTTTATTTTTTTTAAGAGAGAGGGGGGTAGGGAAGGGGATGGGGCGAGGGAGAGAGAGAATCTTAAGCAGGCGCCATGCCAATGTGGGGCTTGATCTCACAACCCTGAGATCGTGACCTGAGCTGAAATCAAGAATCGGACGCTCAACCGACTGAGCTACGCAGGCACCGCTTGACTTACGTCTTTAGTTTACTTCTCTTACTTACCACCCTTTGTAAAACTTGAACATTTTTCTGAAGTTAGATGCTGCCCAGAATGCTTAATTGCCATTTTTGATGGCTGCATGATATTTCTTTGAGTTGAAGGTACCAGAATTTACTCTATTAGCCTAAAATTTTAGGGATCCTCAAGCAGACTTAAGTGTGTCATTGGTGCTTTGTTTTCAGTGTCTCTCTTTCCTTAACCAGATGCTAACCCTGAGGTGACAAGGACGATGCTCCGTTGGATCTACACGGATGAGCTGGAGTTCAGAGAAGATGACGTGTTCCTGACTGAGCTGATGAAGCTGGCGAATCGGTTTCAGCTACAGCTCCTCAGGGAGAGGCAAGTCACAGCACATCTATTCAAGCACCTCACATGGTGGTGGCTGAGCTTTAATTATGCCAAGCTCTGGGAAAACAGCTTCTTCTGCTAATGTAAATAACTTTTGCAAGGTGTTCTTTTAAAGGCAGTAGTGGGGAGAGAATTTTATCTCCCTTGCTTTGTGTTACTTTGTAAGCTAAATTTTGCCAAAGCTTTTAGGTATTCTCTTTTCTTTCACTGATTTTTTTTTTTTTAACCTGGGATTACATAATTATGTGAGCTGCTAAACTGAGTATGAACTAATTCAGATTATAGTGTCCAAACCCTCAGCTTTCCCTCCAGTACCACTTCTTGTGACATTTATTCTACTTTGTGATGTGATATATGTACTTGGTGAAGTCTTTGGTCATAGTCTTTTTGTTAGAAACTCATTAATGCCTGAATTAATACACAAGAGTACAGCTCATTAAGTTTCATAGACAGTGTTTCTGAGCTCTTACTTCATTTGTTACTGCTTTTTAGGTTCCCAAGGAGATAGCCTGCTGTGTTTTTTTATATTGCATTTTCTCTGTTGCTCTCCCAAGTCGGCCTTCCAGAGCAACAGAAGACACAATGTCACACCTATGATGTCATGCAAAATGCCCTCTGGTTTCTGTCGGGGATGTGGCCCTTGGTGGTCAGTTTGGTTGGAGGAATGTCTTTTACATCATTTAGTGATCTTTTGTATCCCCTTGGGTGCTGCAGGAGTGGCTTTTCTCCTGGGTGAGTGAAGGGATGGTTTCTACCATCAAGAGGTACTCCCCCTGTTGTGTTGCCCTCAGAGAGCCTAGAGCAGCTTGCTCTTTCCACCACAGGGCTGGTGTTTACCGGGCCGCCATGCCCCACGTGAATGAGTTACGCAGGTTCCTCCTAACGCTCTATGATTGAGGTCAGCTTTGAGTGCATTTTAATATCTAAATCCAATAACAACAACAACAACAAAACCCAAACAGGTCTAAGGTAGGCACATACAGTATTCAGTTAGCAAAGCTAACTTGACCGTGGAGGCCTTGCTGTGAACTCTTTGGTCTGTTTGGGTGTTTGAACCATCTGAGTGAATTGAAAATGATTTTAATTAGATTGAATATGATTTGTATCTTTTCTTTTTCCAGATTTACTGAGCTTTTTTCCATTGACCTTGTCAAACTTGCCTGTAAATTAAATTGCTTTGATAAAAATGCCTTGGGGTTGGAGTAGCTTAGGTAATTGTAATTTGTGTAATGGATTCTTTAATTAAAATGTTTGTTTATTGACTGGTTAGGCTTCTTAGTCATCAACATTACCAGATGCTCAGTTTTGTACCGTTGGGTGTGGGCATTAAGTTATCTCTTGCTGTGGCACTGGAAGACACAGGGTGGGCGGAGGTCAAATGTCGGCTTTCAGAAGGTCGCAGAGTGCCCACTGCCGTGCGCAGGTGGAATCACACATCTGAGATAGTAAGTGAAGGGTTGTCACAAATGTGTGCAGGTCAGTATGAAGTAGGTGTCACTCACGTTTGTAATGTCGGGATCGTGGAGGTTTGGGATTGCTATCACCAGTTTGATGAAAAGGAGGTTTTTTTTGCTAAGTATTATCAGAAAGATACTTTTTTTTTTTAAGAGAATTAATAGTAAATACTAAAAATTGATAGTTGCTGTAATAGTTGTTTTCCTGATTATAAAATACAAGCTCAGCATGTGGCATTTGGAAAATATAGAGTAATATAGAGAAAAAGCCCTAAGTTATCCGTAATTCAGCCACTGTTAACGTTTTGTTGTCTCTCCTGTCAGTACCTTTTCCACACCTCCTATTCATGCACATGGGAGTGATACTGAAACCAGACAGAAGTTTGTGAGATGCTTAATACAGGCTTGATTTTGTACTTTGAAAATTGTTTTTGTACATCTATATCCTTTTAGTGCTCTAAAATTAAAAACATGTATGAACAACAAAATTGCTTCAGAGGAAAGTTAGTCTATCCTGCTACTGTTGAAAGAGAAGATAAGAACTAAGAATCTGAATTTTTAGGGTGCCTGGGTGGCTCAGTCGGTTAAGCGTCAGCTTTCAGCTCAGGTCATGATCCCGGGGTCCTGGGATCGAGTCCCGCATAGCCTGCCTCTCTCTCTCTCTCTCTTTCTCTCTGTGTCTCTCTGTGTCTCATGAATAAATAAATAAAACCTTAAAAAAAAAAAAAGAATCTGAATTTTTAAATAAGGTGACATGGTCTTGGGGCGTCTGGGTGGCTCGGTCGGTTGGGTGTCTGCCTTCGGCTCGGGTCATGATCCCGGGGTTCTGGGATCGAACCCCGCATCGGGCTCCCTGCTCAGCGGGGAGCCTGCTTCTCCCTCTCCCGCTCCCCCTGCTTGTGTTCTCTCTCTCGCTGTGTCTCTCTCTGTCAAATAAATAAAATCTTAAAAAAAAGAAAAAAAAGATGACATGGTCTTCTATGTAAATGTAAATTTATGTTACGTAAGCCATGTCGGTTACTAGTTATACGCTTTCCGAGTAGTGAATGGCATTTTGGGGACCCCAGGGTGAGGTGAAAATGAAGTTTTCTGCTGGTTGAAACAAAATGTCTGCCTTCGGGAAACACATTTGAGTATCTTGGTACGAATGTCATTTGGCAGCAGAAAGGAGAAGGGGATTTGTCTGTCAAAGTGGTTTGCAAAGACCTCTGCAAATATGAGTCAGTAGTCCCTGCGGTAGGACGTTAGGATGGCAGTACCTGGGTATCTATGGGTGTACTGTGGTGTGCTGTGGGTTCACTGGGTGTATACTGTGGGTATAATGGGTGAAACTCAGTTGTGTCTCCATTTTCTAGTGGGCTTTTAAATGTCAGCTTTATTGAGTGATAATTCACATACCGTACAGTTCACCTTCGGGAGAACTTTTCGGAGATGTTAATTTATTGAGCAAACATAGAGCCTCCTGTTTGAAGCTAATTTGAAGCCTCACTGGTGGCATAATAGAGCTGTGCTCGTGGGAACTGCACCCATGTCCTGTACAGTTAAATATTAAAGGAGTGAATTTGACCTGTCATGTGTTTCATTTTGCAGGTGCCTGTGTATGATTAGTGAGTTTCATCGAATTACTTATAAGTCAGTTGGGGGGGGGGTATGCTTATCATGTTTATTTAGAGGTTATTTTGATTCTGACCAGAATGGTCAATGTGGTATAATGCAATTCTTGTACTTTTAAAATGTGGTAGCTCAGCTGTAAATCATTCCTAACTCCTCTGCTTATCTTGTACGTTAGCGTTATTGGACATAGACTGCCAGTATACCAATTATAGCTTTGATTTGTTCATTTATGAATCTGTTTGTCCTAATGATGCTGTTCATCATTAATATTCTCTTGCAGATGTGAGAAGAGTGTTATGTCTCTGGTGAACGTCAGGAATTGTATTCGCTTCTATCAGACTGCGGAGGAGCTGAGTGCCAGCACGCTGATGAACTATTGTGCAGAAATTATTGCCAGTCATTGGGTGAGTGAGAGATTGAGGGGTGTGAGCAGAGCACCCTCACAGCAAGCCGGAGACCTGGGCTCGGGCCTGCTTCTGTGGAAAGTTACCTCTCTGGCTCCTACTTGGTTAGATGCCATGTGAGATTCTTCTGGGCTCTAAAAGTCTCATTCCCATTTGAGAGTAGAGAGGCAGAAGTTAGTTCAGGTTAAGAAACAGGCTTGGAACAGAGGGACACCTGCCTGCTCCCTCTGTCTGCAGAAGCTGCCCGCAGGCCTGGGGTGCTCAGCAGTGCTGTTTCAGGGCATCTCTGGGCTGTCCAGCACCTGGAGAGCATCGTTAAGTTTCGATTTGCTCTTCTTCGCAAGTGTTCGTCATAAAGAACAGTTTTTGCATTGCTTTGTTGTCTTTGCATTTTTTAAAAAATCATGTCTAGTGCTATGTTTTATAAGCTAGTTCCTACAAATTGTTTTGTACTTAACAACGTTGTGAGAAAAGGTGTCTAAAATAATTGGATTGTAAAGAATTGAAATAGGAGTGGCATTCTTTCTGCTAAGATAGAAATACAGAGATCTGCAGTAGTGGAGACCACCTGTGACTGGGGGAGGGGACTCACCCCTGGAAATTCCGATGAACTCCGCAGCTGCCATCTTTGTAGGGGGTGAGGACCCTATTTTCCCCACCCCCCTGGAGGGCTCCTTGCGGTGTCCTGGGTGGGTGACAGTGTCGCTGTCCCACAGTGGGGCTGTGGTGGACGGTTCCGGCTCTGGTTCCTGGCTCGGCCTTTTACTCCCTGTGTGAACCTGAGCAAGAGTTACTGAGCCCCTTCGTACTTGACCTTCTTCATGTGTGAACTAGAGATGGGGAATGCCAAGCCCTTTAAAGTAGGGCCAGACACATTCTGAGGGCTTCTTCGTGAGCGTCTGTTGTTGTTACCGTTGGTGTGTTGCGTCTGCTCTGCTTTTCACTGTCCTTCGGTCCTCAGGACGACCTGCGGAAGGAAGACTTCAGTAGCATGAGTGCCCAGCTGTTGTACAAAATGATCAAATCCAAGACCGAGTACCCGTTACACAAGGCGATCAAAGTAGAGCGAGAGGATGTGGTCTTCCTCTATCTCATTGAGATGGACTCACAGGTACTGTTGCTGCTTTTTCCCAAAAGCATACATTGCTTGTTTTTTCTAAAATGCCCCCCACTCCCTCTGAGCCATCACCAGCACGGTCTCTGATGTACACGTGTCTGCGCGTGGTTCGTTCAGGGCAGTCTGAGCTTTTCCTCTTACGCTCCTGAAAACCCTTCCAGCCTCTGCCCATTTCCAAAGCCACTTGCACGTGTGTAGGTCGTGTTGGAGCAGTACCTGACTTCCAGGTACCAAAACCTGCTTTAGTTTTCTTTTGCTGTTGTGAGAAATTGCCACAAACCTAGTGGCTAAAAACAACACAAATGTTTTATCTTACAGTGTTGTCGTTGGAAGTCTAGTGCAGGCCTCACCCATCTGTAGTTCAGGTGTTGGCAGACTTTCTTCCTCTTTGGAGACTGTAGGAGAGAATCCATTTCCTGATCGTTTGGGGTATTGGCAGAATTTACTTCCTTGTGGTTAGAGGACCAGCGTCCCCGTTTCCTTGCTGGTTCTCGACTGGGAGCTCTTCTTGGCCTCTGGAGGCCCCCACATTCCTCCTCCTTCTGAGCCAGGGACGGTGCATCAAGTGCTCGGGTCACATATTTCTGACCTGCTCTTCTGCTTCCCTCTTTCCCTCCTAAGGACACATTTGATTAGGTGGGTCCCTCCAGGATAATGCAGGATGCGTTCCCTCAAGGTCCTTAACCTAATGACATCTGCAAAGTCCCTTTTGTCGGGGATGGTGGCACAGTTTCCCGGGACTAGGACATAGACATCTTTAGGGGCTGTTGCTCTGCTGACTTCACTGCCCTATGAAGAAATGCAGTTGCTCTTGGCAGATGGGAGCATAGTGTGCGTTATCCTGGGCGTCCAGCATCCGGGAGACATCGTGCTGTGCGGGAAATTAGATATTAAGCCACAGTCTTTTATGAAGAAGTTAGCCTGTTCCCATCAGGCTCTGACCCTCAGCCCTGGCCTTTGTGCTCCTACAACACTGTCTGCATTTCCCTCTTGGTCCTGTATTGTCTTCCATGGTGTCTGTGTCTGCTCTGTGATCCCATTAATTCTTTGTTCCCTGGGAGGCATGTGCCTTGAGGAGGCCCGAGAGAAGTTTGTGAATTCATTGGGATTTGGAGAGTATGTAGTGTTATAGCACTAAGATTTGGTATTTATATAAAAAGATGATATGTAAGAGTCCACCTGGGAGAGAGATTAAAATCAGTTGTATTCTCTACTGGCTGGTTATTAATTTACAAATTTATCTGTGCAGCTCCCTGGGAAGCTGAATGAAGTGGATCATAACGGAGACCTAGCCTTAGATCTAGCCCTGTCACGACGACTGGAGAGTATTGCCACCACGCTGGTTAGCCACAAGGCTGACGTGGACATGGTCGACAAGAATGGCTGGAGCTTGTTACACAAAGGAATCCAAAGAGGTAGGGAGAAGCAGTCTACTTTGTATTTCTCTCTGCGAGCAATTTTACTTTAATCTGGGTAATTTTTGAAGATTCTCTGACCTTGTTGCACACGTTGTGAAAAGCTGCTTCAGTCTGCACATGATGTAGGATCTGTGATCGGTGGGAGGAGGAGCCAGTGGCTGTACCATGTTTCTTAGGCTCTTGCGGGGTCAGCAGTGCCCCCAGAGGAAGGACCAAGGAGAGGGCACCTCCAGAAGGACCTTGGACTTGTAGGCCGTTGACATGCGTCACTTTCTCGAGGACTTGTGCCAGGAGGACTTTACTTGTATCGGGGATTATGAAAGAGGGAAAGGATCGAAACCATGCACATTTAAAAAAATTCTTGGATTCAGAGTTTTCACTTGTATAGGTTAGACTTCTGTCGTGGCAGAGTGATGAAGTTTCATTTTGTTCTAGGAAGGTTATTTGAGATTGTAGCTACATTTTGAGTATGTTATTCATAGTGGGAAGAATATGGAAGTGATAGAAGTAAGATCAAAACATTTTAATCTTAATTAACTTTTCAAGGGAAAAAAATACTAGCCTTTTTTGTTTTATGTTTCCCATGGCCTTATTAATTCTTAAGTCCCAGATAGATCCTGCTTGCCGCTACTTCACAGTAGTCCTATCTGACAGAGTGAGAAGCTGTCTAGAGGTAGAGTTCCAGCATGCAGTGACAGCTTTCACAACTGCCAAAGTCTTCATTTTGTAGATGACCCAATTGAAGTGCTTGGCCAAGGCCACTTTGTTTACATGCGGACAACAAAGACAGAATGTACTGATTTCCGCACATCTGAATCCTGTGTATTCACCCTTCCAATCATGCGACCATCATTATTATGCTCTATTTTTATGCTATTATTGTGCAATGATACCATCATTCTTATATTTACTATCGTTACTGTACTGTCATTATTTGTATATATATCCTATTAAAATTCACGAGTTGCTCTTAGCTGGTGGAATGTTGTTACTTCAAATATGGTCCTGTTGCAGCCATGGCTTTGCTCTTTTTGGGCAAAGGTTTTAATATAAATATCCCTCAAAGCCATGTGTTAGAGTGTTAAGCTTGCTGGCTGGCGGAGAGGAAAATGTTGCTCATCGTCGGGAAGGAACTCCTTGGAGTATGTCGGTGTCGAGAGCAGATGCATTTCCCAGGCTGCACTCTGCACTGTGCAGAGCCGTTGGGTACTTAGCGCACTGGGTGTGCGTGTGTGTAGTGGGGAAGGTTCCCACCACATGGGGAATTATTTTTCCCATACTGTGTGGTGTCTGAGATGTTTGTTTTGGAAACAAATGCACTTGTTACTTAAAAAAAAGAAGTCTCAGAGTTCTGTTTCTTTCCTCTTAGGGAGTTAAGTTCTTATGTGTGATGAAAAAGCATCTTTGACGAGTTATTAAATATTTTGGTGATTGCTTAGTTACGAGAGTTGCCAAGAATTGGCGATGCATTTTTGATGCTTATTTCCAGGCGCTTTAATCTTCCACTCTGAATTGATCCGTTGCCTGCGAGCCTGCGCAGGCCAGCGCAGGTATCATCGTCTTGATGGCTGCCGGCTCTGGAGAGGGGGGCACGGCGTGGGGCACCGAGTACTGTCAGTGGAGCTAGGGTGCGCCGGGGTTGGAGTCCTGGCGCAGGCACCTACTCGGGGGCCTTGGACCCGTCAGTCACTGCTGGGTCTCCTCTTCCTCTTGCGCAGAGCGGGAGTCCTTACCGCTTCCCCGTGTTCGCAGCACACACACCACGGTGACTGCTGGGTGGTAGGACAGCTCCTGGCCGCTGTGCCACCACCAGCTCCAGTTCCCATGGGGGTTCTTGCCCTCTTCCTTCTTTAGCTTGAGCCGTCAGTCTGTGGATCTTCCCAGGTGATTAAATTGAGTCGTGTGCTTAATTTTAACTGTCGACCTTACTTGAAGTTCATTGTAATTTGAGCAAAGATCTTTCTTATGTGAGAGGTGGGCCTGGTTCTGGGCTCCCATTAGAATCTATACCCGTCAGTTCTGTGAAGAATGACATGGGCAGCTAGTGTCTGTGGACGAGTCCACAGGAGGCAGACAAGTGGCCAGAGGCCTGGGCAAGAAGGTGGCTCCTTGCTGTTTACAAATACCTGGTGATCAGCAGTTCTGCTCACTGCTTGCAGTCTGTTCACAGACGGTACCATCACCTGGGGCAGCATGAGGCCGGCTGTGTTCATGGTGAACGTCACTGGGTTCCCTGAGCACAACCCTGCTCCAGAAGCTGCACTCAGGGAAAAGTTACATGTGGAGTTTAGGTTTGATGTTGTTGTTGTTAGGGATACGTTGATGTGGACAAGTCATGACCGAGATGCCTCGTTTACCTGGTAGTGCCGCCGAATGAGGTTGATGGAATAACCGACTTTTAAGCAACAAATGGTTTTTATTGTAATTGGTTTTGATGGAAATCTGAGATGTGTTAGAAGTTTTCTTACTGACAGAAACTTTATAAATGGTGCGTTTGCTGTTTTCCATTCTCTCCCTTTGTTCTGCTCTTTGATGTCCATTGTCTTTTCCCTCTAGATTGTGTACCCATAGGCTTTCTTTTAATGTTAACACGTCCTCAGTTTTCAATTTCCAGTAATTCCTAAATAACTTTTTGTGTGGGGTGCATGTATTTATGTGCATATATATGTATAAGTAAAGAAAAAATCTTTGGCTCTTATTAATCCAAGTAAATCTAATCTAAAAGCTATAATTCTTTTAAGAGGGCTTAAGATAGAAAGTCTTTTTTTATTATCCCTCTTCCATCCCAGTCCAGCCATTGGTCGGTTGTCCTACACACTTGTTTCTGTGGACAGTCTTGCCTGGTTCATCTTCTCTAGGTATGGTGTATTTTAAGTTTTTCATCAAGCCGTCTTCTTTTAGCTTTACTCTCTCTTAGTTTGGAATATGTGCTGAGCTTAAAGGTGTGAAACTATACCCCACCTCTCCCCCAGCATTGTGTACATCAGTCTTTTCATTTTAAGGCCCTTTATCCCAACAATCCTGAATTTTCTTTTCACTTCGAGTGTAAGTGGCTTTCTCTGGGATGTTGTATTCTGTTGCTAATGTTTGTGCTTATTCTCTCTTAGGCCGAATCTCTGTTGTTCCTACCCCACTGTGTATATGTATATGAATAGCAATGCCCTGACCCAGCCTAGCCCCCACTGTGCATATTACCTGTTTCTTTCAGAGCTCTACCAATATCTTCTTGTAAAGAAATCTGATTTTTGGTCCTTTGCATGTGATGTTCGTAAAGATTGCACTTTCCTCCAGGCCCCAGGAAAAAACCGGGGGCTAAAGAAGGGGCTGGTTAGAGAAATCTGAAGTTGCCTAAAGTCATAATTAATTGGAATCAGAGCCAGTCTATTGAAGTAGGATCTCATAGCCTTGACCAATCTGTTTTCTTCCCAAACATCTCCCTGGTACCTGTTTTATATAAGACAGTGGCAGGTACAAAGAAAAATCAGAAATGGATCAGTCAGCATCTAAGTGGGGCTGTGGCAGCCTGAGCACCTCCATGCCAGAGCTGACATTCTCTGGCAAGATGGCCCCTTGGAAGAAAGTAAAGAGCCCCGTGTTAGGCTCCGCACTCAGCGGGGAGTCTACTTGAGGATTCTCTCCCTCTCCTGCTGCCCCTTTCCCCTGCCTGCCTGTGTGCGCTCTCTCTCTCTCTCTCTCTCTCTCTCAAATAAATACAATCTTTAAAAAAAAAAAAGGAGCATAGGAATACAGATAACAGACTTGAGAACTTTGCTACTCCTGAAATCCTAAGCCCTATTCTAGATGTTGAGACTGCAGAAGTATAATTGAAGATGAATGATATTGCAAGATATAAAAGAAAACTTCTCATAAGTAACTTTGAAAGGAGAAAATCATCATCTGGAGGTTGGGATTCAAAGGAGCGTACATCTATCCACAGCACTAACAGAATTAGGAATCGATGAACATGTCTGGATGCAAAGACAAAAACAGATCAGCTGTGGAAAGAATACCATTGTCTATGATCTGTGTAGCAAAGAAGTTCTGCGGCACCTTCGACAACCTGGCCCATCCCAAGACTGCGCACACGCATGAGACGTAGGAAGTCCGCTGAGCAGCCTTCGGGGGATCTTCCAGCTGAAGAAGGGTGTGATTTGCAAGAAATTGATCCTATAGACCTTGGTGAAGTGGAGACAGAAGCTACAGAAAGTAGCTCTGAATCTCAGGTGTACCTTTGGGACGACTTAGCGAAGTGCTGTGTCACACCCGCCAGAGTTACACCTGGCCCGGAAGGGGAAGGAAGTTTGCTCTGAAGACTTCCCTGCAGTGAGCTCATCGGTGCTGCTTGGAGGTGCCCAGAAGAAACCATTGCTTCCCCTCCAGCTAGACAGAATGCCTCAAAGCAAGCATCGTGCGTTTGTAACTGGGTGATTGCTTTGTTAATAGTTCATTATCTTATGATGCGTTGCTATTCTTGCCTTCTTTTCTTTTTTTTAAGGTTTTATTTATTAGAGAGAAAGCATAAGCAGGGAGGGTGGGGAGGGGTAGAGAGAGAGGCAGACTCTCCTCTGAGCTGGGAGCCCAATACTTTTTTATGTATAGTGAGTGTTTTTGCATACTTTAAGTTGTACATGGAATTAAATCCAAGGAAGATTGAATTTTAAGTAATCTTACAGCAAATATATTTGCTCAATCCCTATCATCCTCCAGGTTAACTTGACAAGCACACTTTAACTGCTTTTCCACAAGTATTTTTGAAATGGTCAGATTACTTGGTTCTGAATTTAGCCATGTTTTTACAGAACTGTACACCTTTAGTATCTTTTTTTTTTTTTAAAGATTCTATTTATTTATTTGAGAGAGAGAGAATGAGAGAGAGCACATGAGAAGGGGGAGGGTCAGAGGGAGAAGCAGACTCCCTGCTGAGCAGGGAGCCCGATGCGGGACTCGATCCTGGGACTCCAGGATCATGACCTGAGCCGAAGGCAGTTGCTTAACCGACTGAGCCACCCAGGCGCCCCCACCTTTAGTATCTTTATGTAAACTTAATTCTTGGCCTTTTGTCAGGGTGTCAGGGTAGTTTCTGTGTTTCCTCATACAGAGCACTGTGAATAGTCAAAGACAGCAGTTTGAGCTGTTGAACTTACTGGATTTTATGTAAGTTATTCAGAACTAATTTGGTATTTTTAAGTAGTCCCAGGCAGACTCTTGCACCTGTAAATGCTCCAAGAGTTACGGCAGCGGAGGGGACTTAGGAGGAAGCTTTGTTTTGACAACCACTCAATTTACCATGTGGAGTTTTTGTAAAGAACAATGTGTACAGATTCTTGGTTCAAATATTCAGTTGAGAATTTCTTGTTGAGACTGTTAGTTTGTACATAATAGATGGAGAACATTTAATCACAATAAATCAATCAGACAGGGTCATACTTTGAACAGGAACCTGTATGTAAGTATAGCAGATTGGCGGTAAGCGTTGCTCAGGAGCAGACTGTGGTCAGGAAATGAGAGAGGGGCATCAACTATGTTGGGGGGGAGTCTTGAAACCCTCTTTGAGAGCTGATGAGTAGGAGAGGCCATTAAGTGTAGAAGCCTGGTGTACTTAATAGTGATGTTGAGGTGAGGGGGCAGGACAGATGACAACAGGTAATCAGAAATTGAATGAAGCCTTTGGAATTCAAGTGTGTGACTTCGTGATCTTGATGACGAGTTCCCCCTTACAGGTGTCCCAGAGGTTCTTCTGCTAAGACATGCCCGGTTGTCCCTCTACTTTGTCTGCACTTACTGACTTCCCGAGGCAGCGTTGGCCAGTAGCTTGCCCTGCTGTTGCCATGGGTGACCCTTTTTGTTTCTTCTCAAGGAGATCTCTTTGCTGCCACATTCCTCATTAAGAACGGCGCCCTTGTCAATGCTGCTACGTTGGGTGCCCAGGACACACCGTTGCACCTTGTGGCTTTGTACAGTGCGAAGAAACACTCGGCAGATGTGATGTCTGAGATGGCCCAGATCGCAGAGGCCCTTCTGCAGGCTGGTGCCAACCCCAACATGCAGGACAGCAAGGGCAGGTAAGTGGGGTCAGGCGTCTGCTCTTGGTGCTCTTTCCGGAATGGTGTTTTATGGAGACACACAGCTAGCAGACAGGGACTTGTTGCTCAGGATGATTTTCATTGAAGTCGCAGACATTGGCTTGTTAGACAGATGAGAGGCACGACTAAGCTCAGGGGCGTTTGGGGAAATCATTTCCCTGCTGGGAGCCGAGGTCCATGGATCTGTAAGCAGTTTCTGTCTTGTTCAGGTGGTCACTGGTCCAGTTGCTCCAAAGGAACTTTGTCCCGGCATCTTTGTCAGAGCTGGTGGGGCACACTCCATCCCAAGGCGGTCTGATTGTTGGGAGATTCTGTGTGTTAAACCCAGTTCTCACTAGGTGTGACTGCTCTGGCTTCGGTCGGCTCTCGGCAGAGCGCGTGTCTTCCCCACAACACCTCTGACGGCCGTTGTGTTCCTTGGCCTCTTCCCAGAAATACCTTGTTGAGGACCCCTTGTGGTTTAGAGTCTGCGGAAGGGCTGCGTGTCTTTGGGGCGGCAGTATGGGAGGCACAGAAGGGGACCTCCAACAAGTGGGACCCACTTTCTGTAGTCACAGCTCAGTAATTTTATAGCTTGGAAAAGCCTCTCACAAAATAAGAACCGAGTTCTGTGCAGTTGTCAGAATAAGAAAATAGACGTGTGTGGAAGGATTCCACAGTTAAGTCAGATGGGTCTCTGAACTCTCATTATCGTGTGATAACTACTTTGTTTCCTGAAATAATTGCATCCTTTCTACCTTCTGTTGAATCTTTAGTTTTACTTTGTCTGGCTGCAGCAGCCGCTGGTGGCGTATGCCTCAGAAGGGTCCCGGGGGTTGGGGGGGTCCTTCAGGGCACGTGAGGGCTGCATAAACGCATTGAAGGGCAGTCAGAAGCCACTCCCATCAGTCCCTACCTGTTACCACGCTGTGGTCGAGCATAACCCAGAGTTACAGGAAGAAAAACATTTGTTTTCAGAATTGTGGAGGATAGGTGGGGAAAATAGGTGTACATGTGTAGAAACTGTTTAAGAACATGAGTAATAGGGAGTGTCAGCATTTAACTGGAGAGTATTTTATGTCTCTCTTCCTTTTGTTGGTTCTTGTCCTTTTGGCCACTGACTAAATGGTGACATAGAAGCAAGTCCATTTTCATTCTTTGATACTTGGTCATGATTTTGGAAAGCTGTTTGCTGGGGCACAAAGAGACACTGTTGCAGCAACGTGGGGTTCCTGTGGGTCATCCTGACCCACGCCTGTTCTGGGTTGACCCCTCTTCTCTCTCGTGCACAGGACTCCCTTGCACACGTGCATCGTGGCCAGGAATGAACGTGTGTTCAGCCAGTTGCTGCAGTGCAAACGGTAGGACGTGGAGCGCTGGAAAAGCAGCCGGGAGGGTGGGGTGATGCATGAGACACAGCTCCTTTAAAATGTCTTTTAGTGTTGTGAATGGTAATAAGTGAAAGTCAACGAGAAATTGTCATTCAAAATGTGTATGAAGAGACGATGAGGCTGTTGGCAGAGGACTGTATGTGCTGTTCGCATTGCTTCCTTACTTCAGGCTGGATCTGGAACTGAAAGACCACGAGGGCAGCACAGCTCTGTGGCTCGCAGTGCAGTACGTCACCGTGTCTCCCGACCACTCGGTGAACCCCTTCGAAGACCTCCCGGTGGTGAATGGGACCTCATTTGATGAGAACAGCTTTGCAGCCAGACTCATCCAGAGGGGCAGCAACACGGACGCACCGGACACTGTCACAGGTAACACATGGACCCCCCGAGCCTGGGGCTCAGGTCCGGGGGTCCATGAAACATCACGTCAGCACTTGTACCAGAAAGTTAGAAAACAAATGGCATAGTATTAGGGGAATCAGTCTGTGCTTTTCACTGTAGTAAAAGCCTGAGTTATTTTTTTAATCTTATGCTTGAAGAAGTTCAGCCAGACTCTGAGTCTGTTAAGCAGAAACACTTCCATTTATTTGGTGCAGCGAGCTTCAGAACTCCTTTTACACTCTTAAAAATTATATCCCCAAGTATTTTAGTTTCGGTGGGTTATAGCTTCAGTATGTAACATTTTAGAAATTAAAACTGAAATTTTTAAAAGATGTATTAATTTAAAAAATAACAAACCATTATATGTTTGACATAGCATCTTTTTATGAAGAATAATGTTCAAAACACAATTAGTTGGAAGAGTGAATGGTTTCTTGTATACAAGATGCAGATCTGTATTCAACCTTTTGAGATAAGGTTGTTTTGGTTAAAGTATGTGAAGAAAACATTCCCTCACACAGTTATGTAGCTGGAAAAGGGAGGCATATTTTAGAGTCTTCTCAGATAATTGTGGATGTGTTTCTTAGATTCTGTAGCAAGCAGAATTGACCAAGTGATAGTTTAAAGTCAGTTGCAGTGTGGAATCTGAAAGTGTGTCAGTGAATTCTTCATACTCTGGTGTATGAAAATCTGTGGTCCATTTGTGCTTGAATGGATCTTTTCTCCATACATGATTTTATAACATCGTGACTTGATTATTTGAAAAATACTGGTTCACTGAGTACACCAATCTTCCAAATGTTTGTGTATTTTAGAATGACATTTACTGATATCATCAGTGATCTCATCCGAAAAGTCTTCCAGTGTTGATAAGCTGGCAAACTTGCAGTTTTGGATAAAAGTTTTCCAAAATTCTGATACTCACTGGCAAGATCCAAATTTTATCATTTGGTACAATATTGCCAGTTGTTTTTCTTAAAGAGATAGGCTCACATTGTTCATTTTCAGGAAAATGACTGTCGGATACTCCTGTTTAAATAACCAGTTTGTTAATCAGTCCTTCTTTCATGAAAGTTGTGTTCCATGAAGAAAACTGCTAGCTTAGCTTGCAGCTTAAACAGCGGCTGCCGTGCCTTTCCTGGAGACCACTGTGGGACTTCGTTACGCCGCGGATGCGGTTTTATGCATGCTACTTACTTGGTCACACAGAAATGTATCTTATTTTATGTATGTATTTATTTTTTTTGTGCTTTTCTTATCAGATGCTTACTAAAGTCGTAGCTATTTTCTAAATGAATATCCTTTTATTGGATTTTCCCAGTTACAAATGAAATGTCACACAGAGTTCTAAAAGGACAGGTACTTGTTGAAATTTAAGAAATTTAGTAATTTTTACTGCTTTATCAAGAAACTGCCCCTTTTTTGGCTGGTGCATGGTGGTAAAGAGTAATGCACTGACTACGGGTACATGCTGGGATTCCTTGTTTATTTGTGCTCACGCCTTAGCGTGACCTGCTGGGGGACGAGCACATATCCAGCGTTACTGTTACGGGAACAGTTTTGACCTCGTGGGCCCCTGAAAGACACTCAGGATCCCCCAGGAATCCAACAACCACACTTTGAGAACCACTGTTTTAATGTGGATATTTCCTTGATCTGACTAAATAAAATATGGGAATATTTTAAGGAGAAGGATCCCATTATAATCTGTATTGCTATGTATAAAGCGTGGGTGGGTGTCATTGATGAGGGGAATGGGCCAAAAAGGATGGATATTAAACAGCCCTTTCCCTGAAAGAAGTTAATAATTTAAATAAAGATCAAATTAAATCACCCCTCTGGTGACATGAGAGCTAAAGGCAGGGCACTCCACACCAGGGGGATCAGGAAAACCCTCTGGAAACGAGATTGTTACTAAATTGCTCTTAATTTACAAAGGTATAGTAGTTATTGGCCATAATTTTACTGTTTTCTAATGTAATCATATTATATGATCATTGCATTATATACGAAATTAGTTCTTTGATATTTAGGGCTTGAATGTTAGGTTCCTGCAGATCCGGTCTTTTTATTTTAAAGATTTTTAACATTTATTTATTTGAGAGAGAGTGAGGGAGAGAGAAGGAGCAGGGGGAGGGACAGAGGGGAGGGAGACACAGACTCCCTGCAAAGCAGGGAGCCTGGTGCGGGACTCGATCCCTGGACTCCCGGATCATTACTTGAGCCAAAGGCAGACGCCCAACCAACTGAGCCACCCAGGCACCCTGCAGATCCAGTTTTTATGAAAGCTTGATACGTACTTGACAAGAATGTGGAATTTTTTTTGTTAAGATTTTATTTATTTATTTGAGAGAGAGAGAGACACAGATAGCGAGAGAGAACATGAGCAGGGAGGAGAGGGAGAAGTAGGCTCCCTGCTGAGCAAGGAGCCTGACGCGGGACCCGATCCCAGGACCCTGGGATCATGACCTGAGCCGAAGGCAGACGCTTAGGAATGTGCATTCTTTCACTGTTTATGTCCTGCTTAGTCTCTGCTTATGTCCATGCATCAAGCGTGTTCATCATGCTGTGTAAATCTTACACATTAACTTACTGTTAGACTGCTTGATTTGTCACTTTTGGGAGGTATATTAAAATTCTTCATTGTGATTATGGATTTATCCATTGTCTTGCTTGTTCTGTCAGTTTTACTTTATATACTTTGAGTTTTAGTGCGAGTTCAGGATTATTATTTTTTCCTTGTTCCAATTGTCCTTATACATGGAATGCATGTTCCTCAGCATAATGTTTTAGCAGTTGAAGGTCATCTTTATTTATTTGATGGGGAGGCCCATGTTCATGTTTTGTGTGCCACAGAATGACTACAGAAGTGAAGATGGGACCTTCATTAAGGGTCTGTAAGTTAGGGTGGCTCTCAGCTAGGGGTGGAATCACAGTCTCTGAGAGAAAAGGAAAAATGGCATGAAAACGAAGCGTTTGTCCCATTTCTTTTTTTTTAAAGTAGTTAACATACAGCGCAATATTGGTTTTTGGATTAGAATTCAGTGATTCATCAGTTACATACAACACCCAGTGCCCTCTTTAATGCCCATCCCTCATCCGCCTCCCTGCAGCAACCCTGTTTGTTCTCTGTCATTAAGAGTCTCTTATGGTTTGTTTCCATCTCTCCTTCTTTTCTTTTCCCCCTTCCCCTGTGTTCATCTGTTTTCTTTCTTGAATTCCATGAGTGAGATCATATCGTATTTCTTTCTCTGATGGCTTATTTCGCTTAGCATAATACAGTCCAGGTCCATCCATGTCATTGCAAATGGCAAGATTTCATTCTTTCTGATGGTTGAGTAATATTCCACTGTGTGTGCGTGCATGTGTGCATGTGTGCATGTGTGTGTGTGTGTACACACCACATCTTCTTTAGCCGTTCATCTGTTGATGGACATCTGGACTCTCTCCGCAGTTTGGCTATTGTTGATAATGCTTCTGTAAACATCAGGGTGCATATGCCCTTTCGTATCTGTATTTTTGTATTCTTTGGGTAAATACCTAGTAGGGCAATTAGGGTAGCTCTATTTTTAACTTTCTGAGGAACCTCCATGCTGTTTTCCAGATGGCTGCACCAGTCTGCATTCCCACCAACAGTGCACGAGGTTCCCCTTTCTCCACATCCTCGCCAACACCTGTTGTTTCCTGTGTTGTTGATTTTAGCCGTGTCCCATTTCTTTACCTATTTTTAGTCCTGGTATTTAATTTGAGTTTTCAAATAGCATAGCTGCAGCACATGAGATTCTGGGTTTATCCGAAGAGGAGATGGATGTTAATAGAAAGGGAAACGATGCTTTGGGGCTAAAAACATTCCGTGAGGGAAAGAAGAAAATAAATGTTTTTTTTCCCTAAGATTTTTATTTAGGAAACAGTGCTAAGCAAAACATTTCTAAGCCAGGAACAAACATATTTAGGGCCTCAGGGATAAAATGTAAAGGGCGTTTTCTGGTAGAACTTCAGCTCACATTGTCTTCGAAATGGTCATTCTAGGTCCAGAGGTTCTCAGACAACTGTCCCCCTCCCCTGGACTTTTGGCAGCATCTGTAGACATGCTTGTTACAGCAAGGCTGGGGGTGCTGTTGGCATCTAGTTGTCGTACCGTATGCAGAACAGACCCCTCACAACAAAGAGCCCCTGGCCCAAAATGGCAGCAGCACCACTAGTGAGAAGCGGCGCTCTAACCCATCCTCGGCAGGAGACAGAACTCCCCTCTGGCCCCGGGCGGCGTCCAGTGGCAGACTCTGAAAGAATGAATGTCTCCTGACTCCCATACCACGTCTTTGTTCCACCCAGGCCTATCCGGTGTCTGCGTCCACATGCAGAGAGGGCCTGTGTGGACGTGGGTGTGGGATGTGGGTTTGTCCGTTGTGGAAGGTGGGCGAGGAGGGGCTTGTTGTTGTGCAGATGGAAACGAGTGTGCTCACTGTCCCCCAGGGAATTGCTTACTGCAGCGGGCGGCTGAAGCAGGGAATGAGGCAGCGGCTCTTTTCCTGGCAACCAGTGGTGCCCAGGTCAATCACAGGAACAAGTGGGTAAGTGTGCCGGGGTGGCCAGGGGAGCAGGGTGGGTCTATGCAAGAAAGGCAGCACTGGTTGTGTGGGAAGAAATAGCTTCTTTTTCAGTTTTTGTCTGATCATACATGTACTTGGTTAGAAAACCAGGGTGAAATGGATGTTTCGTCCCCAGATACTGGTCGGTTGATTCATTCAGCAACCAATCCCTAAGCATTTGTGGAATACCGGGTCCTGACCTGGATGCTGCGGACATCTAGGTCTGCTGGAGACTGCCAGGCTCGTACACACAAACTACCGTCATAGAATCTCCATTTTTAATAATACTTTGGTTTACAGAATCTTTCCTGTGCGGGTGCTTATTTAGTCTGGGTCTCAGGCTCACAAGGTAGACTGCACAGTGTTCTGGTCAAAGCATGGCCTTGGGGTAAGACTTCCCATTTCTCACCCTGCCCTGTCTGATCTTAAGCAAGTTACTGACCCTTTGTGAGCTTCGGTTTCCTTCTTTGCAAAATGGGATTCACATTGATTTCATCAGGTGTGGATTAGGGAAAAGGAAAGGGCGCATGTAAGTGCTTGTTAGCATAATGGGTTAGGACATCGGGTGCTATGTGATGTTATTTTCACTGCTATTTTCATATAGGGAGGCTGTGCTTGTCTCTAAGGTCACGTTTACTTTGCATTGCACCTTTGTGCTCAGAGCTTTGAGGATGTTGGTTCTTTTAATTCTCAGAGTGGGCCTGGAAGGAACATTCTCGACATGTCCAAATCCCTCCTTTCGGGGCAAAGAACGGGGAGGCTCTGAGAGGTTAAGTGGCTCACCAGTGACGGAGCCAGCATTAAGACTCAGGTCTAGGATGGAAGGTTGCACATTCTCTTAACAGCGCCGGGCAAGGCAGTACACACCGTAAGCTTGTGCATGAGACACACTGAAGTGTCTTGGAAGCTCAGGGGAGATGGCAACACCATCCTCTTCCACCATTCAGTGTGCTCACCTTTCTGCACCTAAAACCGTGCACGGCCTGCTCTCGAGCTGAGCAGCAGCATGTCCCTGAGTGCACTGGTGGCTTCCTCGACTTTGCTTCGACCGTTGTGTGGGTCTGTCTGTGTCTGTCTCCTCCGGCATCATCAGTTTTGCCCACTGTTCATTTCTCATGGTATGGAGCTCACACTGTCTGCCAGCCGTTCCTTCGCTTATACCCTTCCTAACAAAACGGGGAGAACCCTAAGATGCACCTCAAGAGACCCGATTTGAAGGCAAGTAAGAGCGACACTGGAGAAGGGCCTGGAATGCTGGTTGAGTTCTTTGGACTTTATCCTGTGGGAAGAGAAGATCCATGTGAAGGGTTTTGAGTAGACAAGCGGTCCTGGGAAGCTGGCCCAGTGGGTGCACCGTTGAGGTCAAGGCCGGGGCTGGTGGGAGTCACCTGGACTGGTAGCGAGGAGTACTGACCTTGGATACTGAATTTGGACCTACAGGGATAGGCTTCAGAGGGTTTGTGGAATTATACTTGTACCAGCTGGGGCTCTGAGAAGCAGGGTCAAGAGGGGGTGGAATGGCCAGATGCAGCCATGAAGAGAACGAGAATTGCCAGGAGGAGGAACTGCTGCATAGCGAATTTGACTTTGTGACTGTTGAGCAGAGATGTCGGATGGAGGCCTGGGCGTGACAGTCCTGTGCTTGCAGACTCTGGTGGGGTCATAGGGGCCAGTGAGCATTCCCAGTGCGAATGTGGAGGGGAGGGGGCTGGAGCAGAAGATGGTCCCACAGAGGAGGACACTGTTGTGAGGCCCTCCACACCGGGACACAGGTCCATGGGGAAGGGTGTGTTTGTGGGGGGCGGGGGGCTGAGTCCCGTGACTCAAGGACACAGGACACTGAGTGAGGCCCTCCACACTGCAACACAGGTCGATGGGGAAGGGTGTGTTGGTGGGGGGCGGGGGGCTGAGTCCTGTGACACAAGGACACAGCAGTGGGAGGTCCACGTACAGTACCTGAGCCCGTAAAACTGGGTGGTGGCAACAGAAACATGTTAGTTAGAAACACGGAGAATGCAGAAACCCAGCTGAGAGTTAAAAGTGAAAATTTCTTTTTAGGGAAGAGGAAGTGTGTTTCACAAGGAGCCTTGTTGAGTCTTTGACTCTAGAGGGATGAGGTATAGCTTCCATAAGAATAAGGAGCAGGGCAGTGTGTTCGATTGGATTCCTTCCGCTTGGGTGGAAAGATGCGGTGTGTGTCTGTGTACCTGTCCTTCTGTGACTCTTCTGTCCGTGGAAGGACGCAGGAATCTGGTACCACGGTTTCCTGGGCAGGGATTTGGGTGTGGGCACAGGGCAGGGAGGAAACTTGTCACTGTATGTTCTTGTGCCTCTTGAATAGTGAATCGAGTATGTGGAATACCAGGTTAAAATGTTTTTAATTTTAAAAAGTGGTGGAAGGAGGACTTGATCCGAGTTCAAGATGGGGCTGATGTGAGCCGGTCAGAGAGACCAGTGGGGGTGGGAGGGGCGCGGTGGCCCCACCGTTAGCCCTGTCCCCGCGGGGCCGCAGTTGAGGCCCTGCCAGTCTCCCTGGGGCTTCCTTCTGTGGCACGTCGAGGTTGTTTAGTAAAAACTGCTGGAAGGGTGGTTAGGAAGGTTCTTGGACACGTAGAAGAGGAGGGGCCAGGGTGTTTGGAGGGCACTTGGGCAGACATTAAATAAATGGAGGCTGATCGTACAGGGAAGGGAGGGACAGACCCGCAGGTGTGGACGCCTCATGGTCAGCTGGTGACAGGATAAACCAAGGGCTGCAACTGCCCCCGGGGACCCGGGATTCAACACACAGGCTGTCGTTAGCGCCCTCCTGAACGTGCTCTGAGGTGGGCCGTTTGCTTCTGTTCAGGGAGAAACACCGTTGCACACAGCCTGTCGGTATGGCCTGGCCAACCTTACCGCAGAGCTCCTGCAGCAAGGTGCCAACCCGAACCTGCAGACAGACGAAGCTCCGCCTTTGCCGAAGGAGGCCGCGTCTGTGACCAGCTCCGTGGACAGTGTCTATCTGCAGACACCGCTGCACATGGCCATTGCCTATAATCATCCGGATGTGGTGTCTGTCATCCTGGAGCAGAAAGGTGGGTGGCTGGGAACTGCTCCTCACCGTGACCTTTGAAGAGTAGTTCTGAGTCATTGACAGTATAGTAGTTCTGAGTAGTTACAGAGTCGATGTTCCTTCCATTGGGGAATTTTCTTGCCCCCAAATCCTTCCAGGTCAAGCTAGGTAAGCATGTAGTCTGGCTCCTGACCACTGTTTCCCTGTATTAGGATGGGCCTGCCCACTCCACCTGTTAGGTTTTGGTTTTAGAACCGGTGACGACTACTCTCTCATGTTGGGTGTTTTCCCAAAGTTCTGCCTCAGCGTGAGCAGTTTCCGAGGACCCTGCAGCCCTAGGTACTGCTCAGGCCAGCTGGTCTGTCACCTGCCTCAGCCTCCCCGGCAGGTGAACCATGGGAGGAGCAGGAAGGAAGACCAAGGGCAGCCCCTGCCCGTGGGAGGCCCACTTCCCTCAGAAAGTCCTCCTCGGGTTTTCCTCTTTCCTGTCCTGGAACTTGTTTTCCTCTTGCCCCATCCTTGTGAAGGTCAGCATGTTCAGCCTTGTGCTTGTGGAAGGAAGCGAGATTTTAGGTAGAGTGCACCTTTCTCTGGGTCCTCACGGGAGTGGTAAGATGGTAGGAAGGCAGTACCAGGCCATGGTTTTGACTCTCGTAAGCAGTCAGGTAATCGTTATGTGTTTCAGTAGTGGGTTTGTTTTCCTTTTGTGAAGATTCACTATTTTAAGCTTTAAAAACTCTTCTGTTTTTCCCATAAGCTTTGCTCCAAAATACCAGGTTTCTGGGCTTCCACCCCCGACAAGATTTATGAACTCTCTTTGTATAGAGGTGATTGTATTGTAGCCAGTCTGTTAGTCGGAAACTAGCTCTTATGCTCTTGGATACTTTAAACATGGTCCATGGGATGGTGAAATCAAGTGTTTGTTAACTTTAAAAATTTTAGCTAATGCTCTTCATGCCACCAACAACTTGCAAATCATTCCGGACTTCAGCCTCAAGGATTCCCGAGACCAGACGGTGCTGGGCCTGGCATTATGGACTGGTAAGGGGGTGCCTGAGGCTACCGGCGTCTGCAGACAGACCTGCATAGGAAGGGTGGAGGAGAGGGGAGGGAGGGAGGCATGGAGGGGCTGGGCTCATCATTGGGTTTGGGTTAAGCCTGTAATACCCTGTGGAAACTGCTGGCTTTGAGAAGTCGAGAAGGGGTGTGTGTTGCAGTAAGATGTTGAGCACGTGGGGCAGTCAGGGCCTGTTTGTGTCCCAGGCATGCACACGATCGCAGCCCAGCTGCTGGGCTCCGGGGCCTGCATCAACGACGCCATGTCGGACGGGCAGACCTTGCTGCACATGGCCATGCAGCGGCAGGACAGCAAGAGCGCGCTCTTCCTCCTGGAGCACCAGGCAGACATAAACGTCCGGTAGGCCGGAGCAGCACTCTCCGCCGCAGTACCAGCTCCCGTTTCACTGAGACTTGCGGGGTGGTGGAGGGGAACCCTTCAGGAGCAGGCCACAGTACCGCCCAGAGCTCATTGGAAGAACAGTCCAGAAGCCATTGTTGAGAGAGGGATTTCATGCATAACGAAGAACATTCCAACAAATGAGCTGTCAGAAAGCCTCAGGGGAGAAATACAGACTGAAGTTTCTGTTATTTCTGTATTTTCAGAGGAATTTATCTCCAGTGTCAGGTGACCCTGACTGACTGAGGTGAAAGACGTGTTTTGTCAAGTAGGCAGCCGTGATGGCATTTTATTGAGATGCTCTTGGAAGCAGCTGGATGCCCGAGAGGTGTCACTGTGCTGGGGTATTGGTCCCCTACCTTCTGGGTGTACTAGGATGGCACAGCTATATTTTTTAAAAAGGCAGAAGGGACAGATGCTCTTGACAGGTTAAATTGCTCTGAAAGAATATTGATCAACGTGAGTCGTGTGGGTTCTGGCCTCTGGGATGTCCAGAGGGCGCGCATTATCGTTTGGCTCCAGCTACAAACGTTGGTTTTGGTGTGCGTGTCCTCGCAGGACTCAGGACGGGGAGACAGCCCTTCAGCTGGCCATCAGAAACCAGCTTCCACTCGTAGTGGATGCCATATGCACCCGGGGAGCGGATATGTCCGTGCCGGATGAGAAGGGGAACCCCCCACTGTGGCTCGCCTTGGCAAACAGTCTGGAGGACATCGCCTCTACCCTGGTGAGATGAGCAGAGCTTCCGCCTCTGGTTACACGTGGGGGTGTTTCGTGTCCAAGACTGATTCAGTGCCTGCCTGGCAGGGAGCAGGAGATCTGCCAAGCAGCCAATTGGGTCAAGGATGAGTGGTGGAAAGTCCTGTTAAAGAAACTTGCAGTTCAGCGTAACCTTGGCCAACACTTTCTTGTAGACTGTCTTTGCCAAAACTACCAAGAAGCCAGAGAGCTGAGGTGCCTCCTCGGGAATCCTTGGATGTGGGCTGCCCTCACTAATCTTACCGTAGTGATAAGTCCCCAGATCTCTGGTTTGTCTCCCTTACTCAGAAGACAGGCCCAGGAAGTCCTCATTCAGGTTTCTGAAATGTGACAGTAGTGCATTTTCCAGCTGGGGGTCTCACCCAGTTGTGCTGAGATTACCTGTGAGTTCCAGGTGTGTCGCTGAGGCCAGGGGAGTGTGTGTGTTTTCTCTCCCTCCTGGGACACAGCTCCCGAGGGCGATGATAAACTTGTCTTTCTGTCTTTCTTGTATTTCCCAAACCCGTCCCACAGGACCTGGCACAAAGCACATTTTAATCTGCGTTTGTACAGATTAAAAGAATTAGCAGTTAATTTCAACTGTATCTCACCTGAAAGAAATGAATCTAATGGTGTACTCAGAGCTCAGTGATAAAATGTTCGACTTTGCTGGGCAGTGTTTGGGAGTAAACTGTGTTTTCTGCAGGTCAGACATGGTTGTGATGCCACGTGCTGGGGCCCGGGGCCCAGTGGGTGCCTGCAGACACTCCTGCACAGGGCCATTGATGAGAACAATGAATCGACCGCCTGCTTCCTCATTCGCAGGTCTGAGAACCCCAGGTGTCTCCTCGTGTCTTATTCAGCTGTAGTCTTGGCGTGCCTTGGCTGGTCTGATGTCCCCGGTTAAGGCACTTGACCCACCTCTGAGGAGGAGGGCTTGGGTGCCCATATCACAGAGTCTAGAAGCTGAGCCAGCTTCCTGCTCTGGAGGCCATAGAGGCTCCCAAGAGTCCAGTCAGACCAGTTCACACCATGCAGCCAGGAGGCTGGGGTGGAGGAAACCAGATGGCCCCTATGGGACACCCCCCCCCCCAAAGGTGCATGAGTCCACAGCACACTTGGAGTGCAGCGTGCCTGGGAGGAACTTTTAGAGCAGTGGTATGCAGATTATAAGTGCATACAGATCCCTTGGGGAACTTTGAAGAGTTCTGGTGCCCAGGCTGCCCTAAGACCAAAGAAGAATTGATGAGAGTGGGACCCAGACGTCAGTATTTGTGACCAAGACAGTAGTCCTGGCAGCAGCAGCTTTTTCGTTGGATGAGGCTGCTACTGTGCATTTATCAGCAGGTCTCTGGCTGGGTTGGAAGCCTGGCTCTTGAAGCCTACCTTTCATCTCCCTGTTGCTTTCAGTGGCTGCGACGTGAACAGTCCCAGGCAGCCCGGCCCTAATGGAGAAGGGGAGGAGGAGGCCAGAGATGGGCAGACCCCCTTGCATTTGGCAGCCTCCTGGGGGCTGGAAGAGACGGTCCAGTGTCTTCTGGAATTCGGTGCCAATGTAAACACACAGGTATGGAGAATTTCTCTTTCCAGGGAGATGGATGCTGGCCACAGAATTAGGGAAATCCCTTAACTGCCAGGGTCCTTGCAGACTCTCGGTCTTGGGCCTCGGCTTGGCTGTGAGTGGGGCTAAGGGACAGGCGGATGGAGTGACTTCTTCTGGGTCATACAGCCTGCCTAGTAAGTGTAAGGCTTTCAGGTGAAGACTCTCCCGCTTTGTGCCTCTGTCCTTTCTACAGTGGGAGGAACATTTTTCCAGCTTCTCTTTGCTTCTTACCTCCGTTGGTTATACCTTTCCATTGAGAGAGTTTGTGTCCTGGTCTCAAGCTGAGCACTGTGTCGAGAATGTTCCGGTAGCTCCGTGGGGCACCCCTGAGTTATGTTCCTTGGTGCTCTTCGGTGTCCTGGCCTGTGAGGACTGACGTAGGCTGCAGGGTGGGGAGTGGTCTCAGAGGTGAGGGTGACCGTACGTCTTCTAAACCAATTACGCTTGTGTCCCTGGGTCACCGGAGCGTGGGGGTGATGGCATTGGCTTCTGGTCTCCTCTGGGCTTGGCCTCTTTAAAAGCTGATTTCAAACACAGGGGGGCAGTATTGGTTCCCAGAACCAAATTTGATTTGATCCCCTTCCTATTTTTCCTGAGTTTCTCTTTTCATCTGGACACTGAAATTGTGCTTTGTCCCTGTAGGATGCAGAAGGAAGAGCACCTGTCCACGTGGCCATCAGCAACCAGCACAGCGTCATCATTCAGTTGCTGATCTCCCACCCCGATATCCATTTGAGCGTCCGCGACAGACAGGGGCTGACCCCTTTTGCCTGCGCCATGACTTACAAGAATAACCGGGCAGCTGAGGCCATCCTCAAGCGAGAGTCTGGGGCTGCCGAGCAGGTGAGGGACCCGCCCCCAACATTCTGCACGGGGCCCGAGCTCGGGGGAACCCGTTACGTGGAGACTAAACAGATGGCCTCAGCCAGACAGGTCTCCCAGCCATGAAGACATTTGTGTTGAAATTACTCTCCCCTTTCTTGAAGTCTGGCCATTCCAACGGACTCTCAGTGCCAGGTGAGACCTGGCTGTCCGTGTCAGCCACGCGGTGGTGCCACACACACAGGGAGGTTGGAGGTGGCCAGGCCCCAGGAGAGGAATTCTGTGGCATGCCCAAGTGGTGTCATCCTGTGCTCTTGCTTGGCCTCATTGCCTCGGTAACGAAGGTCTTCAGGAGATTTGAATTGGACAGGAGGAGCTTTTGGTGTGGAGTTGGGGCAGCTCTCCGGGGAGAAAGTTTCTGAGGGGTTGTCACTGTCCAGCGTAGCAGGCTCAGGCTTTCCTTCTCTGTGGTTCTTCCGCAGCTGCTCAGTGCGGCTGGTGAAGTGCTGCCCTGCGGTGCGGACTGGGCGGGCAGTGCCAGCCGCGGCTGGCCCGAGGCGGGGCTGGGGTCCCGTCCAGCCCGTAGAGCACTGCCAGGACCCAGGAGAGGCCGCTGATGACAGTGATGTGGAAACTCGGCCTCTGAACAAAACGAAATGCCGGCACGGGGGAGGACCGCCGCTTGGGCGCTCGGGCTACCCCGCGCCACTTTCGGCAGCGTGTGGGTGCTTTCGCATGCTGGTGAACGGTGGCCGCTCAGGCGTCCTCACGTACGAGTGGGACAGGCACCGTGGACCAGAGTCCTTTGCAGAGACGCCGCCTCGGACAGCAGCACGTGCTGTGCGTGTGCCCCGTGAGCGTGGCATGTTGCTGCCCCCTCACGCCGACACGATGGCTCTGGAAACTGCGGTTTCTCTGTGGTCTGGTTCGCGTGAGCAGAGCAGCGTCTGCAGCGCGCTGGACGCTCCCTCCGCCGTGGGTGTTGCTGTCCTGTAGCTCGATAAAGGAAGAAACGTGTGGAACTGCTCAGGGTCAGGCTGGTGTTGCAGCTGCGGTGGGAGGGTGCCGGTGCTCGTCCCGAGCTAGAGCAGGGGACTCCGCGGCTCGTCTTCGCCTGGACCTCCTTCCCCGAGCACCCCTTCCTTTTCCTGCCCTGCAGGGTGTCTCTTGCTCAGCTTTCCAAATCAGCTTCTGCTGCCGGAGGGTGCCAGGGCCACGCGTGCGTGCTCAGGTGCACACGTGCGGAGAGGGTCTGTTGCGGGGGCACGTGCAGTGTTGGTTCTTGGGAGGGAGCCTCCTGGACCCGAGGGGTTGGTGACGCCATCACCCCTGGCCCGTGCTCAAGGAGGCGCTCTTGCAAGGGGAGCCCTTGCTCCCTAACTAACGTTTGGGCTCCCACTTGTTGCCGTAGGTGGATAATAAGGGCCGGAATTTTCTGCACGTGGCAGTTCAGAACTCTGATATTGAGAGCGTCCTGTTCCTGATCAGCGTCCAGGCTAATGTGAATTCCAGAGTCCAGGATGCCTCCAAGCTGACCCCTTTGCACCTCGCCGTCCAAGCAGGCTCGGAGATTATTGTCCGCAACTTGGTAAGTGTCGCTGAGACATTGCATGTGACTGTGGACCCCGGGTCGTGCCGCATGCAGAAGCTCTCATCACAGGTGTTTTGCCAGGCTTTCTGAAAGGCCGGCATGAATTTGGGTTGCTAAGCCAGTGCCCTTGGGAAAGCAGCTATGTCTGTAGGCAGAGTGTCCTGAGAGCCCAGCAGGCAGCGAATGCAGCGAGTGCCGGGGTGAGGCCTTGAGGGAAAGGAGGATTCGGGGGCTGAGGCAGGCCCGGCCGTGAGGGAAGGGAGGCCCACGTCTGTGCCCGGCACCGGGCATGCGGCAGGTGCCCTCAGCCCGCTCCCACGTGTGTGCATTTGCGTGCTCTCTTTTTAATCAGTCTTCTTCTTTTTTAATTGAGCTATAATCAACATAGAACATTATATTAGTTTCCGGTGTACGTCACAGGGGTTCAGTATTTGTATATAGTGCAAAGTGATCACCACAATAAGTCTGGTTAACATCTGTCGCACAGAGTCACAAAAATTTTTTTCTTTGATGAGGACTTTTAAGATTTACTCTTAGCAACTTTCATATATGCAGTATGGTATTAACTGTGGTTCTCATGCTGTACGTTACAGCCCCAGGGCTTATGTATTTTATTTATTTATTTTTCTTTTTAAGATTTTATTTATTGAGAGAGAGAGCACAAGCAGGGGGAGCGGGAGGCAGAGGGAGAGGGAGAAGTAGGCTCCTCGCTGAGCAGGGAGCCCGAGGCGGGACTTAAGCCCAGAACCCCAGGACCATGACCTGAGCTGAAGGCAGATGCTTCACTGACTGAGCCACCCAGACGCCCAGGACTTAGTATTTCATAACTGAAAGTTTGTACCTTTTGACCCCCTTCACCCATTTCAACACCCCCACCCCATCTCTGGAAACCACCAGTCTGTTCTCTGTATCTATGAGTTTGGGTTTTTTGTCTGTTTTTTTAGATTCTGCATATAAGTGGGATCATATTGTATTTGTCTTTCTCTGTCTGACTTACTTCATGTAGCCTAATGCCCTCAGGTTCCATCCATTTTGTTATAAATGGCAGGATTCCATCCTCTTTGATGGCTGAGTCATATTCCATTGTGTATTTACACCACATTGTTATCCACTCATCAGTCGATGGACGCATGGGCTGCTTCCATGTCTTGGCTTTACTTGTAAATAATGCTGCAGTGGACAGGGAGCTGCAGATAGCTTTTCAGAATAGTGTTTTTTCCAGCAACACAGGCCGTGCACAGCTCTGGGGGTGGCCTGGGGGTGGGTGGGCTGTGGGAGGGGGTGGGGCTGCAGGCCCAGCCCTCGGTGACGGGCCGCTTATGCATCTGTGAGGACCCTAGCTGTGCAGCGTGAGGTGGGCGCACCTGTGAGGAGAAGGTGGGGTCCCAGACTCGGGAGGCGGCTCCCTCTCCTTTCTGTGGAGAACTCTCAAGGAGGCCAGAAGCAGGTCTAGATTATCAAAGTTAACGTGGTTGTTAAGGTGGATAAATACCCAGTAGTGAAATTACTGGATCATAGGGTAGTTCTATTTCTAATACTTTGAGGAACCTCCATACTGTTCTCCAGAGGGGCTGTACCAGCTTGCGTTCCCACCAGCGGTGCACGAGGTTCCCCTTTCTCCGCATCCTCCCAACACCTGCTGTTTCTTGTGTTGCTGATTTTAGCCATTCTGACAGGTGTGAGGTGGTATCTCATTGTGGTTTTGATTTGCATTTCCCTGATGATGAGTGATGTTGAGCATCTTTTTGTGTGTCTGTTGGCCATCTGGATGTCTTCCTTGGAGAAACGTCTGTCAGGTCCTTCTGCCTGTTTTTAAATCGTTTTATTTATTTGCTATTGAGTTGTAATGAGTTCTGTATGTATTTTGGATATTAGCCCCTTACCATATATATGATTTGCAAATATTTTCATTCAGTAGGTCATGCCTTTTCGTTTTGTTGATGATTTTGCTGTGCAGAAGCTTTTTAGTTTCTGGCCTGACTTGTTTGTTTTTGCTTTTGGAGTCAGATCCAAAAATCACCGCCAAGACTGATGTCAGGGAGCTTACCACCTCTCAATTCTCAAAACCACCCAGAGAGGTGTAGGAAAATTTTTACATTTTACAAAGGAGAAAATGTAAGCTCAGAAAGAACTTTTCCCCCAAGATTATGAGGAAGTCAGTAGTGTGCCTGGGATTTTAGCCATTTCTGTTCGACTGCAAAGCCTGCCTTTTCCAGCGTGACATAATGCCACGCAGGCCAGGGAACGGTCTGAGCAAGGGTGTGGAGACTAGAAAGTGCATGGGGTGCTCTCACTAGAAAGGTTTGGTTGACATTTGGGGAGAGTGTAGGAGATGTGGTTGGAGGGGCAGGTAGGGACCAGGTTGTAGGGTGTGACACTGCAGACCAAGAACTGTGAGCAGCCTTTATCCTTTTGGTGAGGAGAAGCCAAGCAAGTGTTTGAGCTGAGAGCACATCCAGGGCGAAGGCTTCATGTCACCTGGCCGGCTGCTGTCCCATCAGCCCCAGTACATGCTGCACAACTAGCCAGTGGGGCACTCGACTGGTGCTTGGTGCCCTACCTTCTTTTATTTTTTTCCTTTTTTAAATTAGCAAGCTCTGTGCCCAGTGTGGGGCTTGAGCTCACAGCCCCGAAATCAAGAGTCACGTGCTCTACCAACTAGAGCCAGCTGGGCACCCCTATCCCATTTTTGTTTTTGAAAAAGGCTTCTTCGAAAACCTTTATGACTTGTTATGTGTTAGAGCTGAGAGAGCATTTACCTCTGTGGTGGGGTGTGAGGGCGTTTTCCGTGAGCTGGGTTGGAGAATGGTTGGCGGGGGGTCAGACTGGGTGTGGGGACCAGCCACGGGGGCAGAGGTGGGCCTCAGAGTAGCAGGCAGTCAGGCCATGTGTCCATCCGTCTGAGAGCCTCGACAGGTTAGAGGGTCATGATCAAGAGTCCCACGCACCACCGACTGAGCCAGCCAGGTGCCCCTCCTGTATTACTTCAAGGTCCCTTCAAGGTCGTGGTGCTGCCTCCCTGACCTCACAGGTGGTGGGAGTCCCTGGAAACAGCTGATCAAACTGTGGCCGTGCAGCCTCACGTTGGAGCCTGTTCGCCTCGGAAAAGTGCCTTTGCCCAGACCTACCCCCCTCTCCCCAGTTAACCAACCTGATGTTAGCTGTGAACCCCAGCACATGCATGCAGCACTTGTGGCCACGGATGCCCCTCTCTGTCCTCCTGGACCTGTGCATGCTCTCACTGGGCGCCCAGAGGTCTGGGGAGGCTGGGACTGGGAAGGCAGGGTCCGAACCAGAGCCGCTCAGCAGGGCCTTGGTCTCCCAGAGGCAGTGTCCGCACACGCAGAGGCCAGGGTGGCCTCAGGCCGCGGGGGGAGCACCGTGGGCTCTGGCTGCAGACTGGAACCCTGTCAGAAAAGGAATGAGTGGCAGGATATTGTCAAAAGGTCCTTCCTGCTTTTGATTCTGTAATTCTTTGGGTTAATTTCTTAGTTTTAAAAAGTAATATAGGAGGGGCACCTGGCTGGCTCAGTCAGTGGTGTGTGGGACTCTTGATCTCGAGGTCGTGAGTTCAAGCCCCATGTTTGGTGTGGAGATTACTTAAAAATAGAATCTTAATAGCAACAAAAAATAATATAAACATAGTATATGCTTATTGGGGAAAAACGTAAAGCATGTAAGGATAATGAAGCAGGTCGTGTCTCCCTTTTATCCCCGACTCCTTGGAGTTTGGTATATGTGCTTTTACACACCTTCAGAGTGTGCGTGCGTGCATCTCTCTCTCTCTCTCTCTCTGCTGACGGGATCATACTGTCCTACTGTCTTCGAACTGGCCTTTTTTTTACTTACTCTATCACAGACATCCTTCCGTGTTTAACCATAAATCTTTATCATCTTAATGGCTACCTATTATATTGTTCAGACATCCTGTAATTTTCATAACTGAACCCTTCTTGTGATCTCATTTTGCTACTGTAAGCAGTGGACACCCTTATGCAGTATGGTGAATGTCACTGTCATCCTGTGTAGTTTATATCCAGAAGGCTTAGATGTAGAGTTTCTGTGTCCTAAGGAATGGCTTCTTCACATACTGATAATTGCCGCTTTCCGCTTGGGACGGGTTTGGCTGGCTTATGTCTCCCCAGGAGCGTGTGCGAGGCCCCTGTGCTCCCAGTGGTGCCAGCCAGGCGGATGTGCGTCTGGAGATGGGCAGCCTTGGCCCCCGTGAGTGGGGCCTTCGCTGGTTGTGGTGGAGAGGCTGCTCATGTAATCAGCTTCCACAGCTTCTTGCAGGAGCCAAAGTGAATGAGTTAACGAAGCATCGCCAGACTGCCCTCCATCTTGCTGCCCAGCAGGACCTGCCCACCATCTGCTCCGTCCTCCTGGAGAACGCAGTGGACTTCGCTGCTCTGGATGAGAATGGAAATAATGGTAGTCGCCAGTCATCCCCCTGTGCCCCATGCTGAGTGCCCTCAGTAGTGCCCCCAGTCTGGAGGTGGAGGTGTGTGACACCCTGATCCTCCCCGCCCCCCCTCCCCGGGGTGGGCTAGTTACAGCAGCAGAGCTGTAGCAGGGAGAGCTCTGGGCTGGGCGTCTGCCCTCCCACGGACCATTCCTGGGCAGCTTTCTGTCTGCACGGTAACCCTAGAGCCCTAAAGCGGTTTGCGGTAAAACCGTGAAGTCTCAGCTCTGGGTGATTGTGGAAGCAGAAAGCACAGTCTTACGAGGCTGTATGCACAGCTCCGTCCTGGGGGTGGTGAAGACTGGAAGGGATGGCTGTGTGAGTAGACAGGGGCTGCTCCAGCCTCGTCCCGTTCCAGGGGAGGTTTGTGAGCCGTCCATATTTCCTGTGTGGGCTCCTGGGCTTGCACAGTAAGAGGGTTTACTCTCCAGCTCTTCATCTTGCTGTCATGCACGGGCGGCTCAACAACATCCGGGTCCTCCTGACCGAGTGCACTGTGGACGCTGAAGCCTTTAATCTACGGTGAGTATGTGTGGTCTGGAGCAGAGGCCTGGGCTCCACGTCTCCTGGCCTGCCCCTCACAGCTGCGGTCACTGTGCCTTGCAGGGGTCCCCGGTCCACGCTGTAGAACTAACTGGCCACAAGAAACAACAGATGTTGGAGAGGTTGTGGAGAAAGGGGAACCCTCTTACACTGTTGGTGGGAATGCAAGTTGGTGCAACCACTTTGGAAAACAGTGTGGAGGTGCCTCAGAAAATTAAGAATAGAGCTACCCTATGACCCAGCAACTGCACTACTTGGTATTTACCCCAAAGACACAGATGTAGTGAAAAGAAGGGCCATATGCACCCCAATGTTCATAGCAGCAATGTCCGCAATAGCCAAACTGTGGAAAGAGCCGAGATGCCCTTCAACAGACGAATGGATAAAGAAGATGTGGTCCATATATACAATGGAATATTACTGAGCCATCAGAAAGGATGAATACCCAACTTTTACATCAACATGGATGGGACTGGAGGGGATTATGCTAAGTGAAATAAGTCAAGCAGAGAAAGTCAATTATCATATGGTTTCACTTATTTGTGGAACATAAGGAATAGCATGGAGGAGAAGGAAGGGAAAAATGAACAGGGGGGACATCGGAGGG